>NC_135175.1:5652500-5952500 GCF_041146795.1 Maylandia zebra | reverse complement strand
TAGGTTTTCATTATGTGAATAATTTTAAAATCTTAGCTCAAACGGCTGCAAAACCTGTTTGCCCAGCACGGGGATATTGATTTCTATAAGATAACGCCATAAACATGTTTGTCTGAGTCTTCTATCAAAAGTTACAGCGATTTATATGAAGTTGTTCAAAAACGCTTTATTTAGCCAAGACAGTGCGTTTCTCACTGTTACATGCATTTGAATGGGAAACTCGCCCGAAACAAATTATAGGTTTTCATTATGTGAATAATTTTTAAATCTTAGCTCAAACAGCTACAAAACCTGTTTGCCCAGCACGGGGCCATTGAGTTCTATAAGATAAAGCCATAAACATGTTTGTCTGAGTCTTCTATCAAAAGTTACAGCGATTTATATGAAGTTGTACGAAAACGCTTTCTATCGCCAAGACAGTGCGTTTCTCACTGTTACATGCATTTGAATGGGAAACTCGCCTGAAACAAAGTATAGGTTTTCATTATGTGAATAATTTTAAAATCTTAGCTCAAACGGCTGCAAAACCTGTTTGCCCAGCACGGGGATATTGAGTTCTATAAGATAAAGCCATAAACATGTTTGTCTGAGTCTTCTATCAAAAGTTACAGCGATTTATATGAAGTTGTTCAAAAACGCTTTATTTCGCCAAGACAGTGCGTTTCTCACTGTTACATGCATTTGAATGGGAAACTCGCCTGAAACAAAGTATAGGTTTTCATTATGTGAATAATTTTAAAATCTTAGCTCAAACAGCTGCAAAACCTGTTTGCCCAGCACGGGGATATTGAGTTCTATAAGATAAAGCCATAAACATGTTTGTCTGAGTCGTCTATCAAAAGTTACAGCGATTTATATGAAGTTGTTCAAAAACGCTTTATTTCACCAAGACAATGCGTTTCTCACTGTTACATGCATTTGAATGGGAAACTCGCCCGAAACAAAGTATAGGTTTTCATTATGTGAATAATTTTTAAATCTTAGCTCAAACAGCTGCAAAACCTGTTTGCCCAGCACGGGGATATTGAGTTCTATAAGATAAAGCCATAAACGTGTTTGTCTGAGTCTTCTATCAAAAGTTACAGCGATTTATATGAAGTTGTACAAAAACGCTTTCTTTCGCCAAGACAGTGCGTTTCTCACTGTTACATGCATTTGAATGGGAAACTCGCCTGAAACAAAGTATAGGTTTTCATTATGTGAATAATTTTAAAATCTTAGCTCAAACAGCTGCAAAACCTGTTTGCCCAGCACGGGGATATTGAGTTCTATAAGATAAAGCCATAAACATGTTTGTCTGAGTCTTCTATCAAAAGTTACAGCGATTTATATGAAGTTGTTCAAAAACGCTTTATTTCGCCAAGACAGTGCATTTCTCACTGTTACATGCATTTGAATGGGAAACTCGCCTGAAACAAAGTATAGGTTTTCATTATGTGAATAATTTTAAAATCTTAGCTCAAACAGCTGCAAAACCTGTTTGCCCAGCACGGGGATATTGAGTTCTATAAGATAAAGCCATAAACATGTTTGTCTGAGTCTTCTATCAAAGGTTACAGCGATTTATATGAAGTTGTTCAAAAACGCTTTATTTCGCCAAGACAGTGCGTTTCTCACTGTTACATGCATTTGAATGGGAAACTCGCCTGAAACAAAGTATAGGTTTTCATTATGTGAATAATTTTAAAATCTTAGCTCAAACGGCTGCAAAACCTGTTTGCCCAGCACGGGGATATTGAGTTCTATAAGATAAAGCCATAAACATGTTTGTCTGAGTCTTCTATCAAAAGTTACAGCGATTTATATGAAGTTGTACGAAAACGCTTTCTATCGCCAAGACAGTGCGTTTCTCACTGTTACATGCATTTGAATGGGAAACTCGCCTGAAACAAAGTATAGGTTTTCATTATGTGAATAATTTTAAAATCTTAGCTCAAACAGCTGCAAAACCTGTTTGCCCAGCACGGGGATATTGAGTTCTATAAGATAAAGCCATAAACATGTTTGTCTGAGTCTTCTATCAAAAGTTACAGCGATTTATATGAAGTTGTTCAAAAACGCTTTATTTCGCCAAGACAGTGCATTTCTCACTGTTACATGCATTTGAATGGGAAACTCGCCTGAAACAAAGTATAGGTTTTCATTATGTGAATAATTTTAAAATCTTAGCTCAAACAGCTGCAAAACCTGTTTGCCCAGCACGGGGATATTGAGTTCTATAAGATAAAGCCATAAACATGTTTGTCTGAGTCTTCTATCAAAAGTTACAGCGATTTATATGAAGTTGTTCAAAAACGCTTTATTTCGCCAAGACAGTGCGTTTCTCACTGTTACATGCATTTGAATGGGAAACTCGCCTGAAACAAAGTATAGGTTTTCATTATGTGAATAATTTTAAAATCTTAGCTCAAACGGCTGCAAAACCTGTTTGCCCAGCACGGGGATATTGAGTTCTATAAGATAAAGCCATAAACATGTTTGTCTGAGTCTTCTATCAAAAGTTACAGCGATTTATATGAAGTTGTACGAAAACGCTTTCTATCGCCAAGACAGTGCGTTTCTCACTGTTACATGCATTTGAATGGGAAACTCGCCTGAAACAAAGTATAGGTTTTCATTATGTGAATAATTTTAAAATCTTAGCTCAAACGGCTGCAAAACCTGTTTGCCCAGCACGGGGATATTGAGTTCTATAAGATAAAGCCATAAACATGTGTGTCTGGTCTTCTATCAAAAGTTACAGCGATTTATATGAAGTTGATGAAAAACGCTTTATTTTGCCAAGACAGTGCGTTTCTCACTGTTACATGCATTTGAATGGGAAACTCGCCCGAAACAAAGTATAGGTTTTCATTATGTGAATAATTTTAAAATCTTAGCTCAAACGGCTGCAAAACCTGTTTGCCCAGCACGGGGATATTGATTTCTATAAGATAACGCCATAAACATGTTTGTCTGAGTCTTCTATCAAAAGTTACAGCGATTTATATGAAGTTGTACGAAAACGCTTTCTATCGCCAAGACAGTGCGTTTCTCACTGTTACATGCATTTGAATGGGAAACTCGCCTGAAACAAAGTATAGGTTTTCATTATGTGAATAATTTTAAAATCTTAGCTCAAACAGCTGCAAAACCTGTTTGCCCAGCACGGGGATATTGAGTTCTATAAGATAAAGCCATAAACATGTTTGTCTGAGTCTTCTATCAAAAGTTACAGCGATTTATATGAAGTTGTTCAAAAACGCTTTATTTCGCCAAGACAGTGCATTTCTCACTGTTACATGCATTTGAATGGGAAACTCGCCTGAAACAAAGTATAGGTTTTCATTATGTGAATAATTTTAAAATCTTAGCTCAAACAGCTGCAAAACCTGTTTGCCCAGCACGGGGATATTGAGTTCTATAAGATAAAGCCATAAACATGTTTGTCTGAGTCTTCTATCAAAAGTTACAGCGATTTATATGAAGTTGTTCAAAAACGCTTTATTTCGCCAAGACAGTGCGTTTCTCACTGTTACATGCATTTGAATGGGAAACTCGCCTGAAACAAAGTATAGGTTTTCATTATGTGAATAATTTTAAAATCTTAGCTCAAACGGCTGCAAAACCTGTTTGCCCAGCACGGGGATATTGAGTTCTATAAGATAAAGCCATAAACATGTTTGTCTGAGTCTTCTATCAAAAGTTACAGCGATTTATATGAAGTTGTACGAAAACGCTTTCTATCGCCAAGACAGTGCGTTTCTCACTGTTACATGCATTTGAATGGGAAACTCGCCTGAAACAAAGTATAGGTTTTCATTATGTGAATAATTTTAAAATCTTAGCTCAAACGGCTGCAAAACCTGTTTGCCCAGCACGGGGATATTGAGTTCTATAAGATAAAGCCATAAACATGTGTGTCTGGTCTTCTATCAAAAGTTACAGCGATTTATATGAAGTTGATGAAAAACGCTTTATTTTGCCAAGACAGTGCGTTTCTCACTGTTACATGCATTTGAATGGGAAACTCGCCCGAAACAAAGTATAGGTTTTCATTATGTGAATAATTTTAAAATCTTAGCTCAAACGGCTGCAAAACCTGTTTGCCCAGCACGGGGATATTGATTTCTATAAGATAACGCCATAAACATGTTTGTCTGAGTCTTCTATCAAAAGTTACAGCGATTTATATGAAGTTGTACGAAAACGCTTTCTATCGCCAAGACAGTGCGTTTCTCACTGTTACATGCATTTGAATGGGAAACTCGCCCGAAACAAATTATAGGTTTTCATTATGTGAATAATTTTTAAATCTTAGCTCAAACGGCTGCAAAACCTGTTTGCCCAGCACGGGGATATTGAGTTCTATAAGATAAAGCCATAAACATGTTTGTCTGAGTCTTCTATCAAAAGTTACAGCGATTTATATGAAGTTGTACGAAAACGCTTTCTTTCGCCAAGACAGTGTGTTTTTCACTGTTACATGCATTTGAATGGGAAACTCGCCTGAAACAAAGTATAGGTTTTCATTATGTGAATAATTTTAAAATCTTAGCTCAAACGGCTGCAAAACCTGTTTGCCCAGCACGGGGATATTGAGTTCTATAAGATAAAGCCATAAACATGTGTGTCTGGTCTTCTATCAAAAGTTACAGCGATTTATATGAAGTTGATGAAAAACGCTTTATTTTGCCAAGACAGTGCGTTTCTCACTGTTACATGCATTTGAATGGGAAACTCGCCCGAAACAAAGTATAGGTTTTCATTATGTGAATAATTTTAAAATCTTAGCTCAAACGGCTGCAAAACCTGTTTGCCCAGCACGGGGATATTGATTTCTATAAGATAACGCCATAAACATGTTTGTCTGAGTCTTCTATCAAAAGTTACAGCGATTTATATGAAGTTGTACGAAAACGCTTTCTATCGCCAAGACAGTGCGTTTCTCACTGTTACATGCATTTGAATGGGAAACTCGCCCGAAACAAATTATAGGTTTTCATTATGTGAATAATTTTTAAATCTTAGCTCAAACGGCTGCAAAACCTGTTTGCCCAGCACGGGGATATTGAGTTCTATAAGATAAAGCCATAAACATGTTTGTCTGAGTCTTCTATCAAAAGTTACAGCGATTTATATGAAGTTGTACGAAAACGCTTTCTTTCGCCAAGACAGTGTGTTTTTCACTGTTACATGCATTTGAATGGGAAACTCGCCTGAAACAAAGTATAGGTTTTCATTATGTGAATAATTTTAAAATCTTAGCCCTTCTGGTGCGCAAGGCAGGTTCTCATTTCCCTGCGCCAAACTCTTTTTCACAAAGAAGAGGTGGAGAGACTGACAATTGTGCTGAAATGAGCAGAAGAGGCTGAGAATTGTGCTGATAAGAGGTGAAAAGGCTAAACATTTGGCAGTAAAGCTATATAGCAATAGCAATAAACACAAAAAGTCTTGGCCGGAAATAGCAGAAAGAGCAGAACAGTATAGAGTTTGAACGGAGAAAATTGGCTGAAAACTGAAGGAGTAGTTAAAGTCCAAAAAATGTACGGAAGCAACTTGAAAAAGAAAAATAAAGAATAAAGAGAAACAGGATCTCAATAGTGTGGATGCCCTTTGGGGGCATCCACACTAACATTGCGGATGCCCTTAACGTTGAAGATGTCGGCTGAAAAAAGCTGAAAAAGCAAAAAACATTGCCCTGAGCAGGATTCGAACCTGGCCCTTCTGGTTTAAAGGCAGCGACTCACTTCACTGCACTAAACTCATTTGCACAAAGAAGAGGTGGAGAGACTGACAATTCTGGTGAAATTAGCAGAAGCTGCTTAGAATTGTGCTGATAAGAGGTGAAAAGGCTAAACATTTGGCAGAAAAGAGGTGAATCAGAAGAATTTCTGCTGAAAAGAGGTAAAGAAGCAAAAAGATGAGCTGAAAAGAGGTGTAGAAGCAGAAGTGCTTGCTGAAGATGGCTGTATGTGTAATGACACACTGGAGAGTGTCAAGAAAGCAGAGCGCATGCAAGCAGGGAACATGTGTAGCACCTGTCACAGGTAGGATTCGAACCTCTGCCACCGGGTCTCACGGCAGCTGCCCTACCCTCTGAGCCAAATGAGTTCTGGTCACAAGCAAAGATATGATGAGAGGGAAAATGTGCACTGTGGAGCAGAAGCTCAAATTAGCAGAAAAGAGGTGAAGAGGAAGAACTTTGTTGTGAAATGAAGTAAAGAAACTGAAATTTGTGCTTAAAACAAGTGAAAAAGCTGAACTCAGAAGCTAAAACAGCAGAAGAGGCTGATATTTTTCAGCTACTCATTGAGCCAAACTGGTTCTCACGTAACTGAAAAAAGGTGGAAAAGCTTAAAATTCTAATGAAAACAGCAGAAGAGGCTGAGATTTGTGCTGATAAGAGGTGAAAATACTGAACCAATCAGAGGTACTGCTTCTGTCTGCTTCATCAGGCTGTGTACTTGTATGTATTTCTGCCATAGACTGTTAACAAGAATCTGAGGTCCATATTAGAAAAGCTGCTAAAATCATTAAACTTTGCAGAATTATAGTAAATTATCAATATGAATTACCGGTCTGTGATAGTGTATAAATTTGTAGTTAAAAAAACCATGTGGGCCAAGGTGGAATCGAACCCATGACCTTTGGTCTGAAGAGCCGTGTCATTACCAATCGCGCCACCTGAAAAGGGGGCGGGGCGCCTTAAAAAAGAGGGTGATCAGCAGTCAGAGGTGAAAAACGCCGTTTTTGGGAGTTACAAAACGTCGTGTAACTCAAAAACTAGGTGGGATAGAAGCATAATTCTTGCACTGGGTGAATCAGCAGACTTTGGTGTACTTTGACTGCGATTTCCATAGCTCTTTGTATCTCCGTCGCAGAGATATGACGAGAGAAGAAACGGCTTCATTTTCGGAGTTTGAAAAATGAGAGGAGGACATATTTCCACCCCTCAAACATGTTTTTGCAGAAACACTGTAATTTCACTTAAATAGTATGAAATAGCAGTAATACTATGATTTGGCAGAAATACTACTTTTTAGCACAAATACTATTGTACAGAATGGTGTACGTCAGTTTAATGCTGGGTGGTGCTGCAATAGTAACTATCCTCGGTCAGAAGGAGAGGCTGACATCCAGGGATTAGATTACCACAGGTGGAGTTTATTGGCGGTCAGATGGATGGTACAGGGAGGTATGGCATATAGTAGGAGGATGTGGAGAGGTGATATGGTGTGGTTTCTATGATTAAGAACAGGGTATGCATTACAACATGCATACAGATTAAAGATTAACCCTCCTGCCATCCTTTAAAAAACTCACACCCATCACCCTAGGGACCATTCTCAGCCACGCCATAAAAAGACCATATATCCATATTTTATTCCACTTTAAATAAGCCAACCTTGTAAAACTACTTCTCCCTGAAATATTCATGTAAAGTTTTAATTATATTTTCGTTGTTTTAACCCTTCAAATCCCAGTGTTATTACATGAGCGCCCTGTGTTATAAGCCCCAAAAACCAAAAAACGAAACTAAATATTTCCACAAAAAACCAGTTGAAGTAATATGTGATTGTCATTATAAGTAGGCCTTTAGATGGACCAAAGATTGGCACCAACATACATTTTGACCTGCCATTATTTTTTCTGCATTTTTTTTGCAATTTAAAAATTAAAACTTCAAGGCCCTGAGTCTTCATTGACATCCAAGAAAAGAAGAAAAAATAAAATCATATGATGATAATTTGGGGTTGAAAAATAGCGTTTATAATGGAAGTCAATGGGCAGAAAATGGTCCCCAGGGTGATGGGTGTGGGGATTTCTGCTGCTCAGCCATTTTAGGCTGATTTAAGGAATTCACACTGGAATATTAACATTGACAGGTAAAAACTATCCTGTGGCAAGTTTGGTTATATTCCACTGAACACAGTGGAAATGGCAGCCATTTAACACATAGCAGTGGCACAAAAAGGTCCCAAGAAGGCAGGAAGGTTAAGAAAACTGGCAACAAATTCCTCCACTACAAATCAGTCTGATACCACTTCTTACAGGGTTCATGTTTACTAAGGCACTACCCAAAAGGCGCCACAAGAGGGCAGTCCAACGCAAGAGATGACCTATTTCCACTGTAAACAGCCCCTACTTAGCCACTACATAATACAGTGATATTACAGTATACAAATTCACACAAATACTATGATGTGGCAGAAATACTATGACTTACTAGTAATACTATAACATAACAGATTTCCTAAAAAAAACTATGAAATTGCAGTAATTCTATGACTTGGCAGAAATACTACGTTTTAGCACAAATACTATAACAACGCAGAAATACTATGACTTAGTAGTAATACTATAACATAACAGTTCAATGTTCTTGCACAAATACCACAATATGGCAGAAATACTATGTTTTAGCACAAATTATGTGATTTGGTATAAATGCTACGATTTGGCACACATACTATATTCCGCAGATACACTATAACATAACAGATATTCTACGACTAAGTAGTAATACTATAACATAACAGAATTATTAATTGGGCACAAATACCACGATTTGGCAAAAATACTATGATTTGGTACAAATACTATGATTTGGCAATAATACTGCATTTTAACACAACTACTGAGATTTGATTGAAATACTATGATTTAGAAGAAATACTATTACTCCATACAAATACGATGCTTTGGGACAAATACTATGTTTTGGCACAAGTACTATCATTTTGTACAAATACTATGATTGGGCAGAAGTACTATGTTTCAGTACAAATACTATGATTTGGCAGGAATACTCTGGTTTAGCAGAAATACTATGTTTCAACATACATACTATCTTTTGGCAGAAATTCCTGCTAAAAAGGACTATTTCTGCTTTTAAGCAGAAATACTGTAATTTGGCATAAATACTATAATTTGGGATAAATACTATGATTTGGCACATATAATATATTCAGCACATATATTATAAAATAACAGAAATATTAGGATTTGGCCCCAAAACCATGATTTTGCACAAATACCATGATTTTGCAAAAATACTATGATTTAGCAGAAATACTATGATTTAGCAGAAGTACTAAGATGTAGTAGAAGTACTTTGCTTTAGCAGAAATACTATGATTGAGGAGTAATACTTAAACATAGGAGAAATATTGATACACAGACACACATACACAGAGAGTAAAGGGAACAGGAGCTGTTGAGAGTCTGGGCTTGGTATATGTAGGTCAGTTGAATTAGCTGCACCTGCTGTAGTCAGCCCTTACACACACAGACACAGAGAGAGGTGTGTTTTCTTCAGTGTATTTCTGACATTCAGGATTCCCCTCGAACAAATGGCCATAATTTCCTAACCGTAGAGGCTTGAACGGTCATTCAGACATTGTTTTGTTCAGAAGAGATGGGGGAATCTTCGGGTCTTCATAATTCAGAGATAAAATATAAATTATTAAAGATATATGACTTGTAATACACTGTAACTGAGTAGAGGCGAAGCAAAAACTGCCTTGACTTGCTCTCAAACAACCTTTGGTAATTCTAAATCTATATGGAGCATCAAGATCATTCTTTCTTTTTTTTCTTTTTTTTCTTTTTTTTTTTTTTTTGGCCTGTCCCGTTTGGCTCTTTTGCCATCAGAATTGTTGTCTAAAGGCAAAGAAAGATGCCCAACGGATTTACTTTACCAAACTGACCATCCCAGCCTTGCCGTAATGGTCCATTTGATTCACCTTTTATTGTTTATTTTATTTTCACTTACTGAATACGGGACAGACTTGACTGGGGGAAAGAAGGGGAGAAAAAAAGAGGGAAAGAGAAACAGCTGAGAAGAGGGACGGGGGAGAAGGGCAAAAGACAAAAACCAACAGAACGGGCAGAGAAAAAAAATGCATATATCAATCACCTGGATCACCTGCTGAGAAAGAAAAAAGAAAGCAAGCAGAAGAGAACAAGAGTAATAGAATAAACAACATCACAATGATATATGGGAATATGACAGTAAATACTAAATGTTAAACATTATTGTGCAGCACATAAGATCAACAGAACACAGTGTGCTTTGAGGTAGGAGCCAAAAAGGGTGTAGTTTGTGGGTGTGATCACCCGTGTGTACACCTGTGAGCATGGACGCGCTTGTTTTTTGTTTTTTTAAAAGGTTCCTTCATGTAATAATCTGCTAGAGGGTGTGGGGGGGCCACAGCCCCGTCCTCCAGGGCGTGAAGCAGGTGTGGAGGAGATCAAAACTCCAGACATCCAGAGGCCCCCAGAACACAAGAGACCAAGGAAGACCAACAGAGGGGCAGCTGCGCCACTGTCCCGGAAAGAGCTGAGGAGAGTCCCAGATGAGGGCTCACTCAGCAGCCGCGGAGCAGAAGCCAGGGGGAGTTGCAGTGACGCGCCCGTGAGCTCCGCCGGCAGCCAGCTGCGCCTGAGTGACCGAGCCCCAGGCCGAGAGGCCGGGGGCACCCCACCTCCGAAGTGGCCCGAGCGAGCCCCAGGCTCCAGGCCCCGATAAGCGGCCGCCAAGGAGTGAGCCAGTGTGTACCTGGACGCCCATCCCCGGACACAAAGAACCACCAACGCACCGATGTCTGAGGGGGTCCGCCACTGGCAGGGGAAGTGGTGGTAGGGGGAGATAGGCCTCCAAACCTTGGAGGGCCTGAGATGTCCCCAGAGAGGTGGCGCCTGACACCCAACCTGACATATAGACACAGACATACAGGCACACACAGATACAAACATCCATTCCCACCCTCATGCTCTCATATGCACTTACTCCACACTCAACCAACGTGGAGACAGACATAAAGAGACGTTGTACACACGATCACACTCCCCAAGCGTACTCTACAAACCGGGTCTAGGTGCCCTCGCCCCTGGAGGGGGGAACTGCACCCAGACCCAGGTGGTGTTTCCCTTTTCCCTGCGGTGGGGGGAGGCAGACCGCCCCGACTCCGCAGCAGCAGGAAGGCTCCACACTCCAGACCGCAGTCGGACGGCCAACTCCTCCTCCTAGCCCCCCTGCTCCAGCAGGTCGCAGAGAACGGGGGTGAGAGAAGACTCCAAACCTCCCTCCACCCGCTCATTGTAATGTTGATGCATGTGTGTTCTAAGGTGCATTTAAAACCCAGGAGGGCATGGAGCTACCTGCCAGAGAGCAGCAGGTAAGCGCATGGTCCCTCCTGCTAGCCCTCAATGTCTACGTGTATTTAAAATTGAGAGGTGGGCAACGATGCCAAGATCATTCTTTCACCGTAACAAACATCAGGCTTTGGCGAACAGTCATGGAAATTTTCAGGGCTCTGTGGAAATCCATCAAAAAGATATGACGAGAGAAAAAAGTGCCTCATTTCCAGAGTTTGAAATCTGAAGAAATCTGAGCGAGGGACAGATTTCCACCCCTCAAACAAGTCTAACTCATCTCAGAACGGTAATAGGTGAGAAAATAATTCTTGAATTGTGAGTGTCAGGAGTGTCTGAAGATATACAGGGACAAGCCTCATATCTTAATTTCGCTTCGTTAAGGAGATATGACAATTTGAAAATGCCTCTCATTAGAGAAATCCAGCGGTGATTTTGAATAAACTCTCCATTGACTTTCAATGGAGAGTTTTGAGACTTATTGTTGCTCTGAGGAGATTTGCAAAAAATCTGTAACTCCCACAACAATGATAGTGACATTTCCTGAAAGCCAGCAAAAATACCTACGTTTTGATGTATAATTTGTGGAAGTTGAGTGGAAATTGAGCGAGTAGCAAGAAGTTGTTTGGACATGAAGAGAAAATTCAGAATGGACGAGGGCTCACTCTGAGTTAATTGCATAGCAACCATAGCAACGCATGTATTTTGTGAAAAATCACAATTTTGCAACTGAAGACTTAAAGAGGCATTAAATGAAAACAGTAACAGATATGAAAAAGCTGAATCACACAGGAAAAGCCCAATCATTTGAGAACATTTTAAAGTTTGAATGGAGTTTCTAGGTGAAAGTATGAGGAAGTAGTTAAGTTTCAAAGACAAGAAAGTTTTAGCAGAATTGTGGAAGTTTTCCATTCATTTCAATGGGACAAATTAAAGGAAAAAAGTGTAATATTTTAAAAAGTATAATAGTAATAAACACCAAAAGTCATAGCACCCATTAGCAGAAAGAGCAGAACAGTATAGAGTTTGAACGGAGAAAATCGGCTGAAAACTGAAGGAGTAGTTAAAGTCCAAAAACGTACGGAAGCAACTTGAAAAAGAAAAATAAAGAATAAAGAGAAACAGGATCTCAATAGTGTGGATGCCCTTAAATCCGAGCAATAGTAATAAGTGTGCCTTTTGGCATAGGCACACTTAATAAAGAGAAACAGGAACTCAATAGTGTGGATGCCTATGGCATCCACACAACTAGAAAAATTTGCATTTCCTGCGAAAATGCAGTGTGGATGCTGTAAAGCTGAAGCTGTCTGCTGAAAACAGCTGAAGAAGCTGAAATAAGTATTTGAAAAGTAGTCGAACTTTTAATCAATTTGCAGAAGCATAACAACTTAGCAAAAATTTAAAAACTTAGCTGAAATGCAACTTGGCCGAAATATTGTAACTTACTAAGAAATAGTATAAAATAGCAGAAGTATTGTAATTCAGCTGAAATGTTAATATTTAGCACAAACATAACAATTTGGAAGAATTGGTTTAACAGTATAACTTGGTATACAATACTATAACATTGTAGCAGAAATACTATAATTTAGCAGAAAAGTAACAACTTTAGAAAACAGCGTGACTCAGCAGAAATATAACAATCACAAATACTATATCATAGCAAAAAATATATCTAGTTAAAAATGTCATATCTTAGTGAACATTTATGACAGTTATGACACAAAACTGAAAAAAATAAATAAATAAACAGAACAAGATGGCGTTATCTCAAAACTATTTGTGAAAAATTGGCAGGAAAACCATGTCAACACATTTATTTTCTTTAAAAAAAAATCATCATAAAATTGGTGCACCTTACTCAATGCAATTGGGATATGCATTTCTCCTGAGATGATTGGAACCATGATTCCAAGTGTATTTTCAGTGTTCTGACATTCATGTCTGAATACAGGGATAAAATGTTTTCATCAGTACAAATCCCACACTACCCTGAATCGAATGATAAGATTTATTACCACACACCATTCTCTTAGAAGATTTCACGTCTAATGATACATGTGGAGAGAGCAATTAGAAGCATCAAGGCGATCAAAATATTTGACACCATTATCCCTCTGAACGGTGCTGGCAGTGCACAAGTCTGTTTCCTAAGTATTATCAAAACAAACCCCTGGTTAAAACTTTGGCTAAAGATTTCACTGTCAGTGAAGTTGCACAGTTCACTTGGCATTTAGATTGCTCATCTGGTAGATAGGGCACCTCGTATACTAAAGCTACGAGACCTATGCAGCAGCTGTAGTCTTGTATTTATTCCACTGATTGAATTCAACAAAATGTTTTAAAAAGCTGCACCGCTCAGACCAGTGCTTGTAACTGCACTATTTTTATAGTAAATAGTTTTATATTGGTTCAGGTAGATTATATATGATGTAAATGATTAGAGCTCTAATTATTGATAACAAACAACAATTTTTAACAAGTAAATGTAAAAAATGGTTTTAATGACATTCAGATTTTAGTGATTGTAGCCCCTCAAATGTAAACATTGGAACTATGCTTTGGCTATTTTAGTAATGGTTACATAATCACATTTATGAATTGCACTGATTTACACTTGGATATATGTTTTTCCTGCCAAGAATAAAGAAAACCTACATTTATTTCAACATATTCACAGCTAATTATGCAACCTTTGAGGATTCTCTCTGCACAGTTTCACCCCTCATATAACAAACCTCTTAAACATGAAGATGTAATCTTGGCCTCTGGAACTGATGCCACTCCTGGTCGGCTGCCTGTTCTCCTGTTGCTGTCTCAATCTTATTTGCCATGTCGTCTGTGCTTTCATCCTCACTGCAGACATGCACACACTCTGTGGGGTCCAGCCTGTACTCACAGTGTAGAGTAGCAGTGGCAGGTAAAGAAGAGGATCTTGGTAAGTGTTTACAGATGTTGTGGCTAATTTGGGCTGCTGGTAACAAAGCACACTCACCAATGCTGTCTCAACACAGGTTTTCTCATCATTGATGCCCATGGTTGCTGTTAGAGGTCAATCTATTACATCAAAGTCTTTGCATGATTCTCCACTGTTTAGCAAGGAGATGTGAAGTGGGTCACCAGCCAAGTCGTTGTACAGTTTATTTCTGTTAAATGCCTCACATAATAATATGAGGGTAAAATGAGGCACTGTGAAAGTCATCTGTGTAATAATGACAATAATAATAATAATAATAATAATATCAATAATAATAATAATAATAACAACAACAACAACAATATATACACTTAAAAACTACCCCGCACACAATAGTTTTGCACCTGAGCACTTAAAGTTAGAGCACTTTATTCATCACTTAAATCACTTTTAACTGGATTGTCAACGTCTGACAGTTTTTGGTCTGTTTACAAGTTTTACTATTTATGTTTATTCGTCTTTACTTTTGTGAATAGCTGCTGTAGGATGTATATATAATTATATTAATTATATTTAAACATTGCACTTTCTATTGTGCTTGGAGCATGTTACCTGACTGTTGTACACTAATATTGTATATAACAGCAGCTTACTATCTCACCTGATTCCTCCTTCCATGACTCGATTGAGCCTTGGTCTGGTGATGACCATTTAATAGCTGGCCCTGGTTCCAACCCCTGAAAAAAAGCAATAACAAATATTTTTTTTAAAAAATACTTATCAAACAAGCATATAACATATTATTTATTGCAGGTTAGAAAAGAACATTAAAGGGTCAGGCCTGAATATGAATCTCAGTGCTGTTTGGGTTTGTCTCACTGTTGCTCTGTCTCGGTGTAGGTGTGAAGAGACAACCTGCAGCTTCATTTCTGATTGAAAGAGCAAGGCTCACACTGTGCGATTTTGTCAGTAGCGCGATTCAGCTCCTGCTCAAACTGTACGGTTGACTCGCAGGGGTTAGAAGATCATAGGTCACGATGCAGGGTCTCACACTATACCGCCCGATGCTCTGATGCGACCTGAGTGCTCACACTGTGCCTCCATAAAATGAAGGTTATAACAGAAATTCTGTCGCTCGCTCCCCCTCTCTGTCTTTCACTCACACAGACACGCACACCACCGCCATCAACTTTGCTAAATTGCTAATGAAAAACACTGATCAGGCAGCTGTGATTGAGCAGCAATGTCTATCCAACTATTTTCACGGTTGTTGTGGTCGTGATAATTTTGTGAGGCCACATCGAAAAGGCTCGGGTGAGCTTTCCAAAGTTCTACAAGTTGTGCCTCCATCGCTTGTGTCCAGATCACACGCTGCACAGCCGTGCTGCTCCATCTTTTTCGCTGACATTTGTGTTTGCGCGTGCGAAGTGTGAGAAGCTGCGGTGACACCCTCACGACGGCCCCGAGGCAGGACCAAGCGATTGATAATCGGGAGCTGGTCGTGAGGTGTTAATCGCTTCTCGTTACCCCACGTATACTACAAGATGCACGAGGCAGGCCAAAATCGGGCCGATCACCAAAACGGCCGCACGACTGAAAAAACGGCTCAAAATGGGCCAAAAATCGCACAGTGTCTGCCCAGCACAGAGGCACTCTAATGCTGGGCTTACATATCAGTCATATCAGTGTACTGAACTCACTATGTTATCCATCTAACAGAGCCTCAACATGTTCTCACTGTAATTTCCCCTCATGAATGAATTTATGCTGCACTAATCTGAATGTTCGGAGGGAAATCAAACGCATTTTACTGGCAGTACTCAAGCTGACTTACCTTTGTTTGAATGATGACGTATTCACAACGTGGAGTCTAAAAATAGCCAAATCTTGTAACCAACCATTGGTTAATCGGATGTGCGCCTCCAGACATTTATAATTGCGAAATGGTTCGCTGTGTATGCGCTGACTCCACAGGTACGGAAATATATCAGGCTTCGGGGTTTCTGCTCCACTGCCGTTTTTTCATACGGGTCCACATTTCCAATGCACGCTATTTTTTGCAAGTACCGTCTCTTCTCATCCGACATAATCTGAGTCTATAAAGTTCTTTTTGTTTTGAGCTGCTTTTAAGTACGGTTTGTATCTTCCGTCCAAACGAGTGTGTTTGTTTTGATTCGTGGCCTGATAAAATGGTGGCATGCTCCCACAATGCATTGCGGCGTGACGTTAACACCAAAGCCCTATAACAGATTTTATAAATCTCAAATTTTACGTTTGAGTCTTATAAAATAGTAATGATAATTCCATAATTAAAATTAGACGAGTTAACAAACAAAAAAACCCGAAAACAGTGATAACATAAAATCAGCACAAGGCAGTCCAATCACGAAACACAATCGTAGTTAGCCAATCAGGGCGGGTGACAACAGATTACGTCACAAGTTGTAACTTAAAGACCGGCGGGAACCTTATTTGATCTTTCTGAATCTTTCCAAGATACTTCGAGGGACACAGACGGCTCTTACTGTTCTCAAAAACTTCATAAAACGTAAGTATCTGTTAGGATGCCTGGGTTTTGAGTTTATTATATTATTTATACTTTCTAGTTTTTGGTTTCTTTGAGTTCTGTCTTATGGTTTATGTCTCTGTCTTCTTTAGCTGCTCTGTCTCCCCTGTCAGCTGTATCCCCTTGTCTAGTTCGCGTCTCTGTGTGTCCTTAGTGGCTATATCCCCGTGTCCAGTCAGTGTCTGTGTCTGCCCTGGTCCCATGTCTCTGTTCCCTCTGTTGCAGTGCGTGCGAGTCTGTGTCTTTGTTCAGTCTGTGTTATTCGTTTCCTGTTTTACTTTGAAAGTCCATGTCTGATGTTAATGTGTCTGGTTTTGCTTCCCCTTGTCTCGTTAGGCCTGATTTGCCCCAGCTGTGTTTCCCTCCTGTTACTCATTCCCTGATTGCTCCCTCTGTGTATTTAAGCCCTGTGTTTCTCTGTGTCCGTGTCGCGATCTACCGTTTATTTTGCTGTGTGTTTTGTCAATCCGCCGGTGTTAGTTTATTTTTGACCTTTTTCCCCCCCAGTTATGTTATGTTTGAGTTCAGCATTAAAGCTGTTTTGGTTTAAGTTCTGTCTCCGGAGTCTGCACCTTGGGTCCTATTCCTGTCTGCACACAGCCACACCTAACAGTATCCGACTTCTAACTCCGTTAAATGTCATAAATTCTGTTTTCATGGATGCCTGGATGTTAAACTCAATTGTTACACCTGGTAGAGCAGAACGCTGATCATTTTATTAAAGATGAAAGACTTTAGACAGTTTTTCAACTCTCAGTAATGCCATAGTGATCATTTGATATATGGAGTTTAGGTCCAGACACGGCTAGTGAAGTAAGACTGAACAACCGGATTGAATTTTGAGGGTGTTTTTTTTACTACCCTTATAATATATATAATACAATATAGGGCAAAACACAAGATCTAGCCATTTAACTTGCTGTCAATATAAAGACTGTCAAAGTACCAAAACTTAATCTGACTTTTCTTTCTTTTTCCTATGTTACGTTTCTATTGCAGAGAAATTCATTATCAATAAATTCACATTTACTATTGACAGTAATATATTAGTGGGTGTCATAGTTGATGAACTTATTGTCTCATGGGTGTTTAATTGAAAAAAAGATCTAAATGTATTAATGAAAAATAATTTCAGTCCTAATTTTTTATATGAAATATTAAGATCTTAACGAATTTGACAAATCTTCAAGATCTATAACAGTTTTATAAACTTTAAGATGTTAAGTTTGAGCTGTGAGTCTCTAACTTTGCTTAAGGCTGGCACTCTGCCCTGGCAACAACACTTTCTAGCACTTTCTCAATTAAGCTATACAAAAACTGAATAACCAATAGGAATTAAGCTAAAAGAGTTAAACAAAAACCTAATGGAAACCATATTCTGAATAACTTCATTTCCCACAATGCCTCAGAGCCATTACTCGTCAAAAAAAGGCCATTTTCTGCGCGGTTACAGAGGTTGTGACTGACATGAAAGCGTACTAGATTACTGTCATTCTATTGGCTCAAATGATTAACAAAGGGGACCAATAGAAAGAGCCACAGCCACAGGAACTATGCAAGTGCATTACGTGTGCGTGTGTGTGTGTGTGTGTGTGTGCGTGTGGGGGGGGGGATCTCCAACAAACAACAAATATTTTAGGCATTTAAATAAAGTTAAATCATTTCTTGTTCACAAATTTAGAGCCAAAGAAGCTATTCACAAATTATGAATACCCAGCCTTGTCTTAACTAAAACTGTTGTTTCACTGTGTTTCACTTCAGCAGCATCAATCTTTGCACAGATAATATTCATGTGATGATTCCTTATTTTCTGGAGTGTATTGCCAGCATATTTTCAAAGGACATTATATGCTAGAAAATATAAAAAATAAATGAATAAAAATTTGGTAAGAAAAAACATCTCATTGGTTCTATGAGTATGAGTTCAGTCTTCAGTTACTTTGACCAACTCTCTTTGCTGTAATATTTGCATTAATTCAATGAAATCTTAGAACTGTTAGCTTTATTTTAAAACCAACATTGTATTTAATATCAGAAAAATACTTTTAGACAGGCCTGGGTTTTTTGGCCTGTCATTTTTAAGCGGGAACCTCAGAAAGGTATTTTTGACTTTTGTTTGACATCAGAAAGCAAAGAGACTGCACAAAATCTACAGGTGTTACCATATTATATGACCCTTGTTTGTAACAGAAATGTATTAACTTTTTAATATTTTTTGTGTTGCCTTTTTTTCAGAATGGCTTTGATGAAGCTTCTAAATACTCGCCCTGACACACCGTATTTCCGGCCACCCCCACTGCATTTCAAAATGTTAAGATCATACGACCAGCTGAGGGTCACTAGCTGGCACTTCCAAGATGGGACAGCTACACCCCTGATTACCAAAAAGAACACTGTGGCAGCCATCATAGATACCCAGACTGTGACCAAGGTCACAATATTTGAGGAATTCTCCTCTAAAATCCAGCAGGGGGGATGCTACATAATGAGGGGGTATGAACTCAGGGGCCCGGCCCCACCATACAATATAAATATAACTGCACGAACCCAATTTTTTAAGGCTGCAAACCTAACTGTTAGTGAGGATCGTTTCACCGAAGCAGAGCATCTTCTACATCCTCCTGCTCCACTGACACCTCTGAAGATGGGCTCCACAAGTGGCGGGCTCATCACAGTCCAAGGGGAGGTGGTGGAGGTAAGTATTTGTGGTTCCATCAGAATTTACATGGCTTTAGGTTTCCAAATAACCCATTATTGCGTGTATTTTTTTACAGTTAAAACTCATTTTTGCTGTCAAGCAGAGACTAAATTCTGTTAAGATTGTTAAGCACAATTTTTAAAAAATATTTTCCAAAGACCGTTTCTGGTATTTATGCAGCCAATTTGCATTGTGTCTACATACATTTGTATTGTAAGGGCTAGATTCTAATGAACAGTCTCTACTTGATAATAAAAAACAAACAGAATAATTATTTTATATACCTGTGTATATAAATTTATACAAAGGTCTTCATCTTAATATATAGTCAAAGGAGCTTGCAAAGAAAAGCGTCTGGACTTCTTTAAAGAAGAAGTCCAGACACTTTTCTTTGCAAGCTCCTTTGACTACGATGACCTGGATGACTGAGAACCTTCACAGACATCTTAATATATACTTTATAATAAAAATAAAAGCAGATACAATGGAAACTGGCAAAATTACCCTGAATTGGGCATAATGGACACCAACTAGAATTTGTAAACTGGCAAACTTTTCATTTATGTTGCTGTCACTTAAGAATCCAACTAAGTTACAAATGTATTGTTTGTAGAAAGATTTCCTTCAAGCTGTTTCATAATCATGAAAAACATCCTAATAAACTGCTTCTGATAAGTTCAATGAAGAATACTTAATAACAGCAATAATATAATCTAAAAATCTTACTGAAGAAATAAAAACCTACCACATATCAATACACTAACTATTATTGATATTTTATTTCAATTTACTTTTCAGTTTTCTGCAGTAAAAGACGTAGTGTTGGGAAAACAGCACGTTCCCTTGCGAAATCTCCAGCTAAAGGAGGTAATGATGCAATTTTAGTTTTATATTGAAATTGGTTAAACTAATGTGACAAATTTAACATTGCTGGTACATGAGCAGAGTGTATGAGGCTGTGGGCTTTCTTTTTCTAGTTACTGGATTTTGGATTATTTAATTAATAAATCTATAATTCTGTCATATTTGTGATTTCAGGATGGTTATACCATATCAGTCTGCCTCTGGAGGGAGGCAGGAATTCACACCTTTAATGTGGGAGACCAGATTAACCTCTCCCACATGAAGCTGAACCGCACCGCATATGGGCCACAGCTGCACAGCACTACTTATACGAAGGTTCAGGTATGAAGAAGCTAAACCTTTGTACCAATATTTCACAGCATTGTCTTATCAACAAATGTTTAGAACTAGGTTTTGAAATGTAACTACATATTCTTTCAGTCTGGGTCAAAATATGAAATAATAATAATTATATATATATATATATATATATAATTATATATACACACGCACACACACACACACACACACACACACACACGCACATATATATAGATGTCCAGATGAACATAATCCCAAGATGTCTTTGGGATTTAATTACCTGCATGATTGATCATGCATCATATAATGCATAATGTAACACATACATATAAACGTATAAACACAATGTGTATGTCTTGGTGGCTTACTGAAACCACATGATGACCATAGATTTTCTTTTTGGATAAAAAAAAAGGGAATGTTTGCAGGGCTAAATATGTGCTTATGCTTTGTCAACAGACAAAAGTAGAGGACAGAGAGGAGGTCCTCATCGTTGGTGTGGCCATGAGTGACAAGCCAAACCAGCTTGAGGTTCTTCTGGATGATGGGCAGAGCCTCTTCATCAACAGTGAGCTCTGGACACCATTTGACAATGAACTTGAGGAGGCAGCGGTCAGGGTAAAAGTTCAAATTAAGGGGAAGCAAATTATGCAGATTTAAAAAAAACACTGTGAATAATTTAAAAAATGTATTCATTTGTTCCTTTGTTTGTTACTTGTTTGTTTGTTCAAAAATATAAAATGTTATATTTTATAAATTAAAAACAATGAAGTTAATATTTTCTGTGTATTTATAATCTTTAATTAATCACACATTGTTAAATGCTTAAGTGACAGCAACATAAATGAAAAGTTTGCAAGTTTACAAATTCTAGTTGGTGTCCATTATGCCCAATTCAGGGTAATTTTGCCATTTTCCATTGTGTATGCTTTTATTTTTATTATAAAGTATATATTAAGATGAAGACCTTTGTGTAAATTTATATACACAGGTATATAAAATAATTATTCTGTTTGTTTTTTATTATAAAGTAGAGACTGTTCATTAGAATCTAGCCCTGTACCATAATTAACTGTTTTGAAAATCTAATAAATATTCATTTTAACATTCCTGCTCTTTTAATTTTTTATTCAAATAATTGTGGAAGTGCAAAATGATGAACTTGAGATTTCTGGGTAGACATGATATCAATGAGAATAGAATAGAATATAATAATCCTTTAATTGTCCCACAAGGGGAAATTTGTTTGTATCAGCAGCACAAAAAAAAGAAAACACACACACACATATACAAACAGAACAGGACACAGAACAGAAACACGATTTTTACATAGTTACATTCATTTACATTAATTACATTACAAATTAATCCAAAATCTATACAAACAATTGAAGCATCCGTTGGAATTGTGAATACATCCTTGTTTGCCATGTTTACATTTATGGCCCTAAGATGCGCAGACACATGATAGGCTATTAACTGCAAAAATATATACATATATAAACAGGAAATGAGAGACAAAATATATTCTTTGATTTGCTGGAGTTGTGTGCACATCCCGTATGGCAAGGATAAATAACATTACAACTTCATTAAAACTCCCAAGAGCTTCTTTTTTTCCATTTAGTTTAGTTTTAGTTTAGCTTTCCTGATTTGATGATAAACTACAGAATATTGTTGAAATGAAGTTCACATTGTGATATATTTCAGGTATGGAGAGTCACACAGCTGAACAATTGATGCACATATTTAAAGAAACAGGGATCAAATAAAGAACATTGCTGTGGAATAAATTACATTGAAAAATAATCACTGCCCTGTGTTAGAGAGTGATTTATGATCAGGTATTAATTGGGTTAACTTTACCTCTTACAGCTTTTAACATAGTGCTGTGACCAGGATAAAATTCATCATAAAGTAGCTGGAAACAGTAGACTCATTAACATGAATTTTATGGTTCTACTGTGATCAAAACTCATATCAGCTGTGTGACCTCATAAAATGATAAACAGAAACACATCTGACTGCGTGTGATCTTCATGAACTTCATAAACTTTTCAAATAGACTTAATGGGTCAAACTATATGTCTGACCCATTATCTATATATTTTTAGAGCAGTCTAAGCACAGATGTGGAAAACCACTGTTACACCTATTCTATACTCATGTACTTACTGACACCCCATACTAAGGCAGTATTCATACGAACACACTTTGAGCTTTCTTTATTTATCCTCTTAAACACTTGTTTGTTTGTTTTTCGCATTTTGAGGTTGTGTAATCTCTATAAAGAATATGTGTAATGGTTCAATAGATTCTGATTTAAATGTCCATAATAATTAAATGATCATTATTGTGCATCCTACAATTCAAGATTTAGAGCTGTGTGTTTGTATGAATTCAGCTTGCTGTACTTATAGACTAAAATTATACAAATCCACTATTTAACCAAACAAATTATGTTGTTTGGCTAAACAGATTGAGTTTGTTCTACAACATAATTATTCAACAATTGAAAATACAAAACAATATAATTGCACATTTATCCAAAAATGGTGCAATTACTTATTTCATAGGTCTGATATTGTTTGTAAAATCTGGTGACACAAACAGAGTCAAAAATTCATTGTTGGTGTAACATGTGGCTCTTTTTAACTTTGACCAGTGATGTGCTGGTAAAACAAATAAAAAATATGTTAATTAAAAAATGTTTTTGTTTAGAAAAAGGACTGAAATTACATGGAAACTGTCACCTTAAAGCCTCATTGTAAATATCATCACAAACAGATGTTTTCCACACAGTTAACAAAGCTCCACCACATCCGATCACTGCACATAAATCTAAAAGAAAACAAAAACAAATAAAAAAAAAATAAAATTAACACAAGGGAAGACTTTTGATTTAATAACTAAGCTTAAAATAAGTGTTACCTTTGAATATTTGTGGGAAAAATCTGATGCTACCCCAAGAATACAAAGCCACACTGGAAACGATGACAGGCTTGCAGCCCTCTGTCTTCCTGGAGTGAGGTGCCTGATCAGTAGCAGTGAGTTGACAGAAGTTGGTGTCTGTCTCCCCTTCTTTCCTCCAGTCAAGTCTGTCCCGTATTCAGCAAGTGAAAATAAAATAAACAATAAAAGGTGAATCAAATGGACCATTACGGCAAGGCTGGGATGGTCAATTTGGTAAAGTAAATCCGTTGGGCATCTTTCTTTGCCTTTAGACAACAATTCTGATGGCAAAAGAGCCAAACGGGATGGGCAGAAAGGAAAAAAGGGGAAGGAAAAGAGAAAGAAAAAAAAAAAAAAGGAAGATCGCTGGTGGAAAATTCAGCACCACTTCACTCAGCTCCACGTAGAGAGCGCCAGCTGCTGTTGGATGGTGCAACAGCTGACACAGAGGCTGTATCCCAATTCGGGATCTGCAGCCTTAAAGTACGCAGCCTCAACGATCCTCAAGGGCCGCGTACTCAAAGACCGCTAAGGCCGGAAGTGCGAGGCTTGTGAAATGGGATGGTCTAGCCTCCGTTGCGCTGCCCAGGTTGCCTAGCAACCATGATACTAACAGCTGGAAACGTGTCATACAGCTTTGTTTGACAGAAATGAAGGAGAAAATCTTTTGTTCATTTGTTTGTTTCTTTCTACATGCGCTTTGATCATTCTCTGTCAGATTAAGCTCAGCTATTGAACGGCATATATTTTAAAGTAAAGGCTTTAAAACCAAGTTAGTACAAACGTCACTAATGTCACATAACTTCGCCGACATGTGGCCAACAGGAATGTTTTAATGTTCTTCATTATTAAACATTTGCACATAAATAAGTGACATAATATTCAGTACTTACTTAAAGTTTACTCTTCGGCCGCCCCTCATTCGCCGTTTTTTTCGGCAAAATTATCCACACCCACCGCCGCGCTATGCATTCTGGGATATGTTGGGCCACGAAGTCTACACTGCCACAGCCTTAAAATTCAGGGAAATGAAGGATGCATTTCAGGGCCGCATTTCGAGCAGCCTTTGAATTGGGACAGCCTTCGGCGCGCCGCTGTGACGTAATCGGACTTGAAATGCGTACTTTAAGGCTGCAGACCCTGAATTGGGATACAGTAGTGATGGGATTTCCGGCTCTTTTTAGAGACCCGGCTCTTTCGGCTCGGCTCCCTAAAAAGAGCCGGCTCTTTTGGCTCCGAACCGGCTCGTCAGGTTGTTTTGTTGCTTTAATTAATTTATCATTAACAATAATATAAAATTATGCAGAAAAGGAATCACTAATGTAAAAAAAGTGGTTTTATTTATATATGTTTATATATGGCCCCTAGAGACAAAGCACGTACAAACTCTAAAGCATATACACACTCCAAAAAGCACGTACAAACTCCAAGATGCATTTCTAGCGTTAACTGAACTTCCAAAACAGAGCTACGCACTTAAATTACACAATTGAAAGCATGTGTGTATTGTTTGTGTATTTATAGACAAGCACTCATATTTATTCAAATAATTTAAAAAAAAGTTCATTTACCAGTTACTATCACACACCAAATCCGGTTGTTGATACTTCCTGGCTTGTGTAGCCACTAGGTAACAAAAGCTCAACACTGCGCCTAGCATTCTGGAACACTTCTGTTGTCTTTTGTACGTGATTCTGAGTTTGTACGTGCTTCTGAGTTTTTATGTGCTTCTGAGTTTTTACGTGTTTTGGAGTTTGTACGTGCTTCTGAGTTTTTACGTGCTTCGGAGTTTGTACGTGCTTCGGAGTTTTTACGTGCTTCGGAGTTTTTACGTGCTTCGGAGTTTGTACATGCTTAGGAGTTTGTATGTGTTTTGGAGTTCGTACGTGTTTTGGAGTTTGCACGTGCTTTGTCTCTAAGGGCCACCATAAATATACTTTATTTATTCACTCCACATAACATGTAATAAATAAATCATATAATACAAAAAACAACTATTTACATTTTAAACTTTTAACTATTTAAATTTCAGCTTTTTCCTTTTAAACAAATTTAACGTGAAACAACACAAAGCACTGCAAACCACAACACAATTAAATATAAATTAAAATATTAAAACAAAAAGAAGATGCACATTCTCTGTCATATGGGCCTGCATGATTTCTGAATCCTTTATCATCTGCAACTGAAAATAGTTGTGGATGATTACTATACCTTTCTAATGTGAAGTTGTTGTCCCTTGCTCTCTTTCTCTCTGGCTCTGTTCCTGTGATACTGCGAGTGTAATTAACGCCCCTCCCCCCTCTTCCCAGCGCAAAGTACAGGCCGCGCGTGCGGAGTGTAGCGGAAAAAAGGGCGAGAGAGAGGGTGAGAGAAAGAAAAAAAAACAACCCACGTGACGGCTCGTGATAAGGAGCCGGCTCGCGTTGTTCACGTCAAAGAACCGGCTCTGAGAGCCATTTCGTTCACGAACGACCCATCACTAGGATACAGCCAGAGACGCATTTGAGGCCTACTGCGGAGCATCCAGCAATGCCTCAGCTACAATCTAACTTCATGGAGGCCACAACAGCAACTCAGTCTGCCTCCTTAACAAGACCACCAGCTTGGAAAGGGCCTAAAATGAAGCCTTATAACGAGGACAAAGACATTGAGCATTACCTAACAACTTTTGAGAGGATTGCAACCAGGTGCCAGTGGCCACATGAGGACTGGGCACTACATCTTGCTCCACTTCTCACTGGTAAGGCACGAGCTGCTTTTGTAGCCATGGACATTGATGAGATTATGGACTATGTAAAGGTGAAGAAAGCTGTTCTTGAAAAGTTTGAAATATGTGCAGAGACTTACAGACTAAGATTTCACTCCACTACGTTGGGCGATGGCGAGACACCTAAAGAGTTAAGGACACGCTTGAAAGAACTCTATGATAAGTGGATATTTCCAAAAGAAAAGTCCAAAGATGAAATTGGTGATGTCATTGTTTTAGAGCAGTTCCTGAGAGTTCTCAATCCTGAACTGCGCATGTGGATAAAGGAGCAAAACCCAACCACGTCTAAGCAAGCAGCAGAGCTGGCTGACGCTTTTCTTGCCGCCCGTCGGCCACTAAAGAGGTATGCAAGTCCCAAACAATTAGCCCCAGTAATAGCAGGTAGGACGGTGAGTGGGAACAGTCAAAAAACTACGAATTTCAGGCAGGGCCCCCATAATTCCACTAGTCGGGATAGGGAAATCAAGCCACGTGGGCCTTTAGTGTGTCACTCTTGTGGTCAAACAGGTCACTTTAGGGCAGATTGTCCAAGTCAGACTGTTAGTAAAACATATATGTGCTTTTCTTCAAGGGGTGTCGAAGGTCAGGAACATGAAGTTGAGTCTTTAGCGCCCTCTTCTCAGCATGAGCGCACCACATGCGTTTTTATTGAGGAAAAGCCATGTGTGGCTCTTCTGGGTTCATGTGTGCCATGAATGTCTTCCCAGGGATGTTACGTTTGGGGAAAGGTAAAAGTTTGGTGTGTTCACGGTAATGATGTGGATTACCCAATTGCCAACATTAATATTCAGATTGACGGCAAGCTGTATTTACTTTCAGTGGGAGTTATGAGTAAACTGCCATATCAGGTTGTGTTGGGCTGTGATCTTCCCATTTTGCGAGATCTGATAGCCAGGGGAGAGGAAATCAACCCAAGTGTTGCAGCTGAGTCCATGGTAGCAGTCACCAGGTCAAAACATAAGTGTTACGTCTCCCCGAGGGCAGGAGGGGATAACACAACAACTCCGGAAACTCAGTACAGGTGTTATGAAAAAAGGTTTAATGGCAGCGCTCTCACAAAATAAACAACCCAGACTCAAACAACAAATGTGGGGGAAAAAGGGACAGTTAGGTTGTGCCAAAAAAACCCCCAAAAAGACAAAACCAAAACTTAGCTGAGCTGAGCTACTATCCTAGAAAAGCAACAAACAGGAGAGATAGACCCAAACCTCAACTTAAAACAAGCTCAAAATTACATGGGTGGCACCAACCTACTTACCTAGTGTTTCTAACACAAAGACTCTACGTGAGTAAGTGTATGGGGTCCCCAAACTCACCTAGTCCACTTTACTCCCACCACAATCATCAAACAAAAGAAAGACAGCAGGAAACCGTCACACATGTGTCAAACAATTCAAGGAGGGAAGAGAGCCGCGCCCAGCCACAGGTGAGTCTCCTTATCAAGGGCTTCACTCCTGGTTTGTCCAATCAGGGCCTCCCTCCTCTAATTAATTGGACGTCCCCAGATTGACATCAGCCTGCAGTCTGCGACCTAAGGGAATGGCAAACAAAAGGGGAGGGAAAGAAAACATGCAGCTTGCAGACACGTAACATAAGCATCACGCAGAAGAAGGTTTAGGTTGGGGTGAATTTCCATTCGCTAACAGTGATGTTCCTGATTTTGAAGGATAAAGTCAGGGTTGCATAAGAAAGAGCAGAGGCGACAGGCTAAGGTGAGGGGGACAAAGTTCACTGAACCAGTTCCAGTGCCACAATGTGACGAATTACCAGTCGTACCTGGTGAAATAGCTCAGTTTCAAAGAGAGGATCCATCTTTAGCTCCCCTGTTTTCAAAAAGTGTCACAAACGCAATAGAGGTCACTGAGAGAGGCAGAGAGCTATTTTTCTTAAAGGGTGAGCTATTATATCGCCGCAGTAGGGTGGGAGACCAGTTGGTTGTGCCTAAGAGTTTAAGATCCACAGTACTGCAGTTAGCCCACTCAGTCCCTTGGGCAGGACACCTGGGTCAAGCCAAAACCTTCTCTCGTATGTCAACTAGATTTTACTGGCCACAGCAGTTTACAGACACTGTGCAGTTTTGCAAGTCTTGTCCAGAGTGTCAGTTAACAGCACCAGGAAGGAAAGGTGATTCTTGGAATAATTCTCTGTTGTTCTCCTCAGTTACCAGCATCCTGGCGACTCCCTTGTTTTCTCTCTATACTCACTATCTCCGTAGCTGCTACCTGCCTCCCGCGCTGCCACTCACCTGCACGGTTACCTGTCTCACTTCACCTGTTTACCTGGAAAACGTGGCATGCCCTCGTGCTCATAGACCCCTAAAGCTTCCCCTCGATCTACCTCAATTTGCTGATCCCCACGGAGCTCTCCACTTCCTTCGCTGCGTTCTTTCTCCACATCACAAGTAAGACAAATTCACTTCACTATTCATTGATAACTTACTGTGCATGCCACTCTCCGCTAATTCTAATCTCTCCATTTCCAGGCATTCTGCCCCACAAAATTCTCCTTGGGTTCCCCTGTACTATGTTTTCAATAAACCTATATCTACCTCGATTTTCTCTTGTGCATTGTGTCTGCTTCTGGGTCCATTGAAGTGCCACCCATAACAGCCAGCAACACTGTCAGATGGTCCTCCGCCAGCGTCTGCAAGGTTGCAGCCTCCATAGACCTCCTCTCAGGGCTGCCTCTTGCCACTGGTCACCTCTACTAGAGCTTGTCCAAGTCAGAGAGGGAAGCTATGGAAAAATACCTTCACGACTCTGTAAATGGTATCTGTTCCTTCTCCTCACAATTAGCTGCAGATTTCATTTTATGTGGAAAGGAAAGACAAAACACTCTGCCCATAAACTGATTACCCCGTTTTTCTTTGATCGCATTAGCTTTTGAACTCCTGCAGGGGTCCTCCATCTTTAACCAGTTCAGCCTAAGAAATACTTACCACCTACCCCTATTTGGGATGATGATGAGTTTCCACATTTAACACTCCCCTGAGGCATTTCAAATATCTGGGGAAACCATTTGGCTTCCTTAATGCCCCAGCCATCTTCTAAGCCTGTGTTAATGACACCAAGCCAGAAAGATACTCACTCTGCAGGAGGGGGAGATACAGGAGAGGTGGAGGAAGATCTCAGCCTGGGCATCTATTGTCTCGTGTAGTCTGGAAGATGAGTGGATGACGGGGTGGGTGCAGTTTTCTCTGTGGTGGGGTCGGGTGGGCTGTCCTGGGCTCTGTGGGGCCGGGCGGCGCTGCTGTACGGAGTATGGGGGTGCCTACTGGGGTCAGCGGGGGAGCTGGCCCCAGGGAGGGGTCACTTGCTCCTCCCTTCCTTCCCTCCCCATCTCCAGCTGCCTCCCTCTTCCCGCTCCTCCACAATCACCCACACATGCAGGGCCTTGGGATAAAGGTGTGTCACCAGGGTGCAGGGGAGGCATCCCCCCCCTGTCCCCTTCTGGCTGACTGTGCCTCAATTTTATCTCACAACTTAGACATTCAGATTACTCTCATTACACATACATATAGGATCTTGGGGGTGGGCACGCTACACGGACTCCAAATTACCATCAGGGTGTACACCTCACCCTTTGCGTCGTTGCCCACCTCTCAATTTTAAATACACGTAGACATTGAGGGCTATCAGGAGGGGCTATGCGCTTACCCGCTGCTCTCTGGCAGGTAGCTCCATGCCCTCCTGGGTTTTAAATGCACCTTAGAACACACATGCATCAACACTACATATGAGCGGGTGGAGAGAGGTTTGGAGTCTTCTCACACCCCTGTTCTCTGCGACCTGCTGGAGCGGGGGGGCCAGGAGGAGGAGTTGGCCGTCGAACTGGGATCTGAAATGTGGGGCCTCCCTGCTGCTGCGGAGTCGGGGTGGTCTGCATCTCCCCACCGCAGGGAAAAGGGTAACACCACCTGGGTCTGGGTGCAGTTTCCCCCTCCAGGGGCAAGGGTACCTAGACCCGGGGCTTAGAGTACGCTTGGGGAGTGTGATTGTGTGTACAGTGTCTCTTTATGTCTGTCTCCACGTTGGGTGAGTGTTGAGTAATTGCATATGAGAGCATGAGGGTGGGAATGGATGTTTGTATCTGTGTGTGCCTGTATGTCTGTCCATATGTCAGGTCGGGTATCAGACGCCACCTCTCTGGGGACATCTCAGGCCCTCCAAGGTATGGTGGCCTATCTCCCCCCACCACTTCCCCTGCCAGTGGCAGACGCCCTCAGACATCGGTGCGTTGGTGGTTCTTTGTGTCTGGGGGTGGGCGTCCAGGTACACACTGGCTCACTCCTTGGTGGCTGCTTATCGGGGCCTGGAGCCTGGGGCTCGATCGGGCTACTTCGGGGGTCGGGTGTGTGGGGATTATATCATTTTAATTTCATGTTTATTCATTCATGTCCTTTCATTTGTTTATATGCTTTTATTAAGCTTTGAGTAGTGGCATTTGATTAAAGCATTTATTCAATATATACATATATAGTTTCAGTTAGATTCCTACACATATGAGTGGCCTCTATCTGGTTGTGAGCTTGAGTTGGCGAGGTGAGACAGAGTGCACTGAGGTGTCTCGACCTCAGTGCGAGACACACAGTTTGCCTGCACACACACACAGTGTACAGACTTGTTTCTAGGTAAGAGTTCAGACATATTTTGCTTGTAACTACATTTTGTGCCTGCAGAAGTGACAGTTTTTTGTAGGATGTGGTTTTGATGATCCAGAAATAAGCAGAGTAAGATCAACAGGAAGCATCTGGCGTCGAGACGGAGAAAATGTTCTTTTTGAATGTGTCAAAGGTTGTGGTTATTGTAACTTATGCGTGTCATGTATCGGCCTCTCGGCCTGGGGCTCGGTCACTCTGGCACAGCTGGCTGCCGGCGGAGCTCCCGGGCACGTCACTGCAACCCCCCCGGCTTACGCTCCGCGGCTGCTGAGTGACCCCTCATCTGGGACTCTCCTCAGCTCTTTCTGGGATAGTGGCGCAGCTGCCCCTCTGTTGGTCTTCCTTGGTCTCGTGTTCTGGGGGCCTCCGGATGTCTGGAGTTTTGATCTCCTCCATACCTGCTTCATGCCCTGGTGGACGGGGCTATGGCTCCCCACACCCTCTAACAGATCATTACATGTAGGAACCTTTTAAAAACAAGCGTGTTCATGCTCACAGGTGTACACACGGGTGCTCACACACACAAACTACACCCTTTTTGGCTCCTACCTTAAAGCACACTGTGCTACTAACTAATAAAGATCAAATAAACTATGACAATCAAGTGGACCAGTATAGCAAAAGGCCCACTTGGGAAAGTAAATCTGTTGGGCATTTGTCTTGGCCTTCAGACAATAATTCTGATTGCTACAGTGCCAGACAGGACATACAAAAAAAAAAAAAAAGCCAGATAGATACCCTGTCTCACCAGGTGCAGTCAGTTCTTGGGCACCTAGGACCCTGGGGCCATGTTCTCAGCTCGTGCCATGGTGGTGGTGGGGCTGGCTGCTCTCTTGTTAATTTGTGTATGCATACTTTCTTATATTTTTCCCGTTCCAGGTTTTGTTGTTTTATTTGTTTTGTTTTTGTTTTCTTATTTTGCAGGTGCAGCCAAAGAGATCCATTGCACATTTCTATTTCTACTCTTGTACACTATTTAATGATTTCTCTTTTTTCCCCCTACCTGCTCGCTTGGACATTGCTGTATTGGAAATGAATTGTAATAATGGACGTGACACAAATTTAACCTAATAAATAAACCAAAAAATTTAACACACGTGTAACACATAAACAAGAGGAGCCTATAGAGAATTAGAGCCTAATGAGAATAGAGCTCATCTTGGTAAAGCAAATGTTTTTTGGAACATCACATGCAGATTGCAAAAGCTGCCAGACAGGACAGGCTTAAAGAAAAATAAAGTTACAGAGGTCAAATAGTTGACAAGTTGTGTAACATTATCTTTTATCAAAATGAGATTCTTCCAAGTGCTGATTACTTAATAATAAATAAAGCTGTATGTGGGTAGAGTAGACAGAATGGCCATATTGTGGTTATAAAATAGGCGTTTCCCCTGCACTATTAGATACTGACTCTAGATGTCTCTCTAAGCCAAGTGATTCTTAAGGTTCTGCTTATTGTCTATTCCTCAGAAGTTAATCTAATTTGGTCTTCTTTCCTTTTCAGAAAGGCACATGACTATCCTGTGATTGCTGGCATTTTTTTCATCCTTTTATATATCCAAGTCACTGGAACTACAGGCAGTGGAATTCCAAACTAAACTTGTTCATTTAGTTTACGACAAAATGCATTCAGTTTATTGGGTCATTGCAGTTCTCCTGGCAGTTGGCTCATCTGAGATTTGTTATGCAGGACCTCTCCATGCTCAGTGCAAAGTAGAATGGTATGATGTATTTTCTCTGTATACAATTTGTTTTTTTGTTGCTGTTGTTCTTCTAGCTTTGCCTTAAAATAATGTGATAAACATGTATCTGAAGTAATGCTTAGTAAATATTCTTTTATGCATCGTAATGTTAGTCTGCCTCTGCATGTAAACAGTACTTCGCCTTTCGTTTCTTTCTTTGTCGTCAATGCAATCTCAATAGAGGAAAGTATCTTCTATATCAATATGTAAACCTAAGACATGCAATAATTAATATGTGTATAAATATTATATTCTTCTATATGAAAGTATTAAAGCATATGTAATGGTTATTTTGTAATTGAAACAACTCTGTATGCTTTATAGAACAATAATGAGATCACATTTCTCGGTAGTAACAACTGAACTGGCCTGTAAAATCACTGAGCTGCCACCGAAATGTAATTTATTGTGTAAATTGGAAACTTTTTGAGCTTAGCCATAGTTTACTATAAACTGGATTGAGGCAATATTTTTCATAAAGAGCACTGGTCTCACCTTTCTGTCATTCTTAATTGGCTAAAAATGTCATAACACAAACTTGCAAACTTTTAAAATGCCTTAATTAAATGAAATACATGTAATCTTTCATCATATAAAGCTTCCTTGTGATATAAAAATATATGGTGTAAGATTTAATAATCAAAAAGAAGTAAATAGTGATAATTACCTTTTGTCAGCAGTAAAAAAAAAAAAAAGCCCATCTTTTGTTTCTTACAATAGACAAATTCCAAATAGTCTCAAGTAACACTCACAACCAATCTCCACTAGATGGGACCATTTGTTATAGTATTCCAAGGTGATGCAACACTAGCAATTACTACACTAAAGTAGCTATGCTTGTTTTATGCCATGCAGGTACTTTGGGATACCATGTCAGGTAGTTTATGAATCCCTGGTTTCACAGATTAAGAAATGGGAAACCATGGCTAGCTGCACTATGGGAGGAGAAAAGTGCCTGTACAAGGTATGTGAAGTCACACCCATACATACATAATATTATATAATTGTATTATTGAGTTCTCTTTAACCTTAATTCTGTTCTGTAGAAACAATACATAGATTAACAAATTAATTAATTTCTGCCTCCAGTTGCACTCTGCCTCAGTTCACTTCATATCTGCCAAGCACACTACTCCCTTTAAGAAGAATGTGTATGACATTAACTTTCGATTGGTCTCCTTTCACTTCTACACTTGCTGTCATGTTTCGGTAGGTTATCTCTCTTCTCTAATTTACAGTGGGGCAAAAAAGTATTTAGTCAGCCACCGATTGTGCAAGTTCCCCCACCTAAAATGATGACAGAGGTCAGTAATTTGCACCAGAGGTACACTTCAACTGTGAGAGACAGAATGTGAAAAAAAAATCCATGAATCTACATGGTAGGATTTGTAAAGAATTTATTCGTAAATTAGGGTGGAAAATAAGTATTTGGTCAATAACAAAAATACAACTCAATACTTTGTAACATAACCTTTGTTGGCAATAACAGAGGTCAAACGTTTACTATAGGTCTTTACCAGGTTTGCACACAGTAGCTGGTATTTTGGCCCATTCCTCCATGCAGATCTTCTCGAGAGCAGTGATGTTTTGGGGCTGTCGCCAAGCAACACGGACTTTCAACTCCCGCCACAGATTTTCTATGGGGTTGAGGTCTGGAGACTGGCTAGGCCACTCCAGGACTTTCAAATGCTTCTTACGGAGCCACTCCTTTGTTGCCCGGGCGGTGTGTTTTGGATCATTGTCATGTTGGAAGACCCAGCCTCGTTTCATCTTCAAAGTTCTCACTGATGGAAGGAGGTTTTGGCTCAAAATCTCACGATACATGGCCCCATTCATTCTGTCCTTAACACGGATCAGTCGTCCTGTCCCCTTGGCAGAAAAACAGCCCCATAGCATGATGTTTCCACCCCCATGCTTCACAGTAGGTATGGTGTTCTTGGGATGCAACTCAGTATTCTTCTTCCTCCAAACACGACAAGTTGAGTTTATACCAAAAAGTTCTAGTTTGGTTTCATCTGACCACATGACATTCTCCCAATCCTCTGCTGTATCATCCATGTGCTCTCTGGCAAACTTCAGACGGGCCTGGACATGCACTGGCTTCAGCAGCGGAACACGTCTGGCACTGCGGGATTTGATTCCCTGCCGTTCTAGTGTGTTACTGATGGTGACCTTTGTTACTTTGGTCCCAGCTCTCTGCAGGTCATTCACCAGGTCCCCCCGTGTGGTTCTGGGATCTTTGCTCACCGTTCTCATGATCATTTTGACCCCACGGGATGAGATCTTGCGTGGAGCCCCAGATCGAGGGAGATTATCAGTGGTCTTGTATGTCTTCCATTTTCTGATGATTGCTTCCACAGTTGATTTTTTCACACCAAGCTGCTTGCCTATTGTAGATTCACTCTTCCCAGTCTGGTGCAGGTCTACAATACTTTTCCTGGTGTCCTTCGAAAGCTCTTTGGTCTTGGCCATGGCGGAGTTTGGAGTCTGACTGTTTGAGGCTGTGGACAGGTGTCTTTTATACAGATGATGAGTTCAAACAGGTGCCATTCATACAGGTAACGAGTGGGGGACAGAAAAGCTTCTTACAGAAGACGTTACAGGTCTGTGAGAGCCAGAGATTTTCCTTTTTTGAGGTGACCAAATACTTATTTTCCACCCTGATTTATGAATAAATTCTTTACAAATCCTACCATGTGAATTCAAGGATTTTTCTTTCACATTCTGTCTCTCACAGTTGAAGTGTACCTCTGGTGCAAATTACTGACCTCTGTCATCATTTTAAGTGGGGGAACTTGCACAATCGGTGGCTGACTAAATACTTTTTTGCCCCACTGTATTATATGACAGGTTAAAGAAACAAAATTAGCAAACTGTCTATTGTCAATAATTTTGGTTTCTGTATATTTGGTTCACTGTACCATGCTCTCCCCTTTCTCTTCTGATGCATCCTTTCTTTTCTGTCTTCATTTTTATTTTTCTGTCTTTCTCACCACCTCACCTTCTGTTTATTTTTGTTATTGCTTACCTTTTGCATTTGTATGTTTTATTTAACAAATATGGCCTTTTTTTTTATTAATTAATTGATCTACTTAATTTCTAGGGCATGTCTATCTCTGAAACCTGGTATGCCATTAAAGACCATGGCACCAACTACTGCAACCTTTATAACCTGATTGAAGGTAAGGTTTGATAAAAATTGTGACATCCTTTTGCAATTCCTGGGCTTCACTGATAAGTTTGTCCTACAAGTGGTAACATGTTAAAGTAATTACATATTACTGGAGGCAATAAGGTAAGTAAGGTTTTATTAAATAATGAATCATCTAGAAAGCATCACTCCTTACTGTGTCATTTACATGGATATGAATGGATATTAATGGATTAATAAGCTCATATATAACATTGAATGAAAACCAAGTTTATAAAAAATATTACATCCACTACAAACAAGTTATTTAGGAGCTGTTAATGGGTCATAGTATCATTTTAAAAAGCCAAGGAAATCATTAGCAAAGTTCTTCTAGTCATTGCATTTATACATATAATGATTAAGATGAGCTTGTTGTTTGTGTGTTAAAAGATGTGTTATAATGTCTTATTTCATATTGTAATTAATTGTTATTTCTGCATTTACAAGTTGTTAGTTCAGTATTTTCTATGACCTCATCTAAAGTGATGACCATCTATACCAGGGGTCCCCAATCCCAGTCCACAAAGGCCAGTGACCCTGAAGATTTTAGGTCTCACCCTGGGTCAACACACCTGAATCACATGATTAGCTCATTGCCAGGCCTCTGGAGAACTTCAAGACATGCTGAGAAGGTAATTTATCCATTTAAATCAACTGTGATCGGTCAAGGACACATCTAAAACCTGCAGGGACACCGGCCCCTGTGGACTGGGATTGGGGAGCCCTGATCTATACCTTATAAAGGATTTATAAATGAAAATGAAAGGACAGCAGAACTCAAGCAAGTCTCCAAAAAGTTGATTCTGCAATTTGCATATTAATGATCAAGGTACTACAGGCCTTTTGTGTTCTGTGTGCTCATACCTCTTTCTCTTCTCATTTGTTCAACAGGAAGTGGTCTAACTGAATCCAGGGATTATAAAGAGGTCACCAGTGACTTCCTGTGCACCCAGCGTTCCTCTGCTAATTGTACTGTCTACTGACTGAATATTTACAATAAACAGAGATCACCACTGTGAAGCAAGGAGAATCACCCAGTTTTGATCTTCTTAGTTATTGACAACAAAAAGAAGTCATTTGCAGATTGTATAAGAATCTATACAGTGTGCCCTTACCTGTTTGCTACTGTTGAAAAGGAGGATTTTCATTATCTGTAACTCTTATACAATTTATGTATAGCATGCATTTAGATGTTCAGTTTATTCAAGTATAGTTTTAATGGACCCTGTTCAAACATGAACAAAGGCTGGCCCCCGGTTAAATATTTTTTATTTAGCTTTTAATGCATATGACATGCTTCCAAATGTTTCAGAATGAAGTCTTGCTTTAGTAATAAAGGATTTATAGATAAAATAATAGTCAATGTAAAACAATACCTGAGATATCAGTCACACAAGTACAAATAAACAGTGGTTGGTGAGTTATCACATTTATTTATTTTATGTTTTATTTATTGCTGTCTGCTCAGCAACCAGCTGCAGCAGCCAGCTGGATACCCAGAGGTTTTACATACAACACCCTCGACTTCTCAGTGACCACCTTCAATCTCAAAGATCACTTAGAGTGGGTGGCAACCTGTCCCTCTTCCACTCTGTAACTGTGAATGTAATCACTCTCAAACAGATTGACAGAGATTTGCAATTAATCACAAATTTGCAATTAATGTAATTATAAATGCAGATTCATTGCCAATATATTGTACACAAAGCTGACACAAAAATCTGACTGTGGCAATTTAAGGTCAGTTGTGTCATTTAAATTCTCCAATATGAATTTCTGCAATTCATATTGGAGAAAAAAACAGAGTCACGTTCACATTTACATACATTGCACACTAACAGTATCACAATTAATTTTTTGTGTTCTTCTATTATTTGCACAGTCCATCTGGAAACTATTCACAGTGCTTCACCTGTTCCATAGTTTCTCTTGTATTAAATTCATTCATTCATTCATTAAATTCAACCTGCGCAGCCTTGCAAATTTTACCAGCCACGCTCATTGCAACATGACTGGGTTTAGTGGTCTGGAAAATAGTCCCTGGGGTCTGTTACTTTTAAAGGTTGGAGTAACCTGGAAGTGCTATCGATACCGATGTAAACTAATACTCTGTGAAGCAGTAAAGGTAAAAATCAAAGGGTTAAGAAGGTAATGTACACAATTTAGAGTTTTGAATGTGGGATAATTTCTCAAAGCAATTTTCCCAGGAACAAAGCAATAAATAAAAAGTAATAATTATGATAATAACAAATAATCACATCACTTGAATTATAATTATCTATTTAACCTACTCTATGGTATTGCTCACTTTGTTCTGATCTTTCAGAGGAGAGAGGTTGGAGAGAATAGGCATGCCTTGTCCCTTCTGTGTAGATATGACCCAATAAGACAGGATTCAAGTCCTTGGAAGTTGTAATCCAGTAGGAGACCATGGAATTCCGAATCCTCTTGAAATTATAATCTGACAGGGAAAAAAAAAAGGGGGGGGGGGGGAGTCAAAAATTATAAAATCAATTCTCTCTAGACATCCAGTCACCGTTGTTGATATTTAATCACCCAGTGTCCAGCCACAACTTATCATCCTGTCTCTCTGGACATTTCTTCCTGTTAAATGGGAGTTTTTCCTTCCCACTGTTGCCAAAGTGCTTGCTCATAGGGCGCGTCATATGATCGTTTGGTTTTTCTTTTTTTCTTTGTATTATTGTAGGATATTTAGCTTACAAAATAAATCACCTTGAGGCAACTGCTGTTGTGATTTGGTGCTATAGAAATAATATTTAATTGAATTGAGTTGAACTCCGGGCAGCACGGTGGTTAGCACTGTTGCCGCACAGCAAGAAGGTCCTGAGTTCAATTCCACCATCAGGCCAGGGTCTTTCTGTGTGGAGTTTGCATGTTCTCACCGTGTCTGCGTGGGTTCCCTCCGGGTACTCCGGCTTCCTCCCACCGTCCAAAGACATGCAGTTTGTGGGGATAGGTTAATTGGATAATCCAAATTGCCACTAGGTGTGAATGTGAGTATGAATGTCCTTGTGTGTTAGCCCTGCGACAGACTGGCAACCTGTCCAGGGTGTACCCCGCCTCTCGCCCTATGACAGCTGGGATTGGCTCCAGCACCCCCCGCGACCCTGAAAAGGATAAGCGGTAGCGAATGGATGGATGGATGGATGAGTTGAACTCCATACGAAGGAGACTAGAGGCCAAGCTCAAGACAGCACAAAGGGCTGGTGCAACACCACAGGCCAACTTCAAGCCAACAGTAAAAGTCACGGTCAAGTACAGGATCTAGCAAGAAGATGCTCTGTCCCCACTGTTCTGCATAGGCCTGAACCCCCTCAGTAGGCAAGGTAACATTGCAGACATCAAGGACAACGATACGTACCTGGGAATCATGAGGGGACCACTAGAAATGCCTCAACCACCAAGTCCTGCAGACTCAGTTGAATGGGAAGGACAAGATCTGGGCAATCGACACCTATACCCTGACAGTCATCAGATCTGCAGGCCAAAGGAATAGATAGAAGACACTGACATAAAAACAAGACAGTGCAGCCAGCATCAGTCCTTAGCCACCTTCCTTTCACCTAGCGTACAATGTCATAGTGAGATGCCATAACCAAATGGCTAGCATAGTATACTGGAACATTTGTGGCGAGTATGGCCTGGAAGAGAATGAGGATGACCGGGCTAACATCCTATGGGACTTCTAGGCACATGTGGACAAACTGTTGAAGGCTAAGTATGAAAAGCAGTTTATAGTTTTAAAACACAGAAAAGCTAATTATGTCAAAATTAATAACATTTGAGTGTCCAAATTCATGCACAAACTGAAGTCTTACAGTTTGATTTTAGATGCTAGTTATTTTATTCAAGTCTACTAAAATGTTTGACATTGATTTTACTCAGTTTCATTGACTGTACTTTATTATAGCCCATAGTGAAATGCATTTTATTAATTTGTCTCATCTCAAAATACCAATTGGAGAAAATGTGAAACAAACTGCGGTGCAAGTCTCGGACGACAGTACGCCTAAAGCTGGGCAGACACTGTGCGATTTTTTCAGTCACGCGATTCAGCTTCTGCTCAAACTGCACGATTGACTCGCAGGGGTTAGAAGTTGGTAGGTCACGATGCAGAGTCTCACACTATACCGCCCGATGCTCTGATGCGACCTGAGCGCTCACACTGTGCCTCCATAAAATGAAGGTTATAACAGAAAATCTGTCGCTCGCTCTCTCTGTCTTTCACTCACACAGACACACCACCACCATCAACTTTGCTAAATTGCTAATGAAAAACATTAATCAGGCAGCTGTGATTGAGCAGCAGTGTAGATCCAACTATTTTCACGGTTGTTGTGGTCGTGATAATTTTGTGATGCCACATCGAAAAGGCTCGGATGAGCTTTCCAAAGTTCTACAAGTTGTGCCTCCATCGCTTGTGTCCAGATCACACGCTGCACAGCCGTGCTGCTCCATCTTTTTCACCGACGTTTACGTGTTTGCGCGTGAGCAGTGTGAGCGGCTCACGAGCGATTGATGATCGGGAGCTGGTCATGAGGTGTTAATCGCTTCTCGTTACCCCACGTATACTACACGATGCACGATGAAGGCCAAAATCGGGCCGATCACCAAATCGGTCGCACGACTCAAAAATCATCTCAAAATGGGCCAAAAATCGCACAGTGTAAGCCCAGCATTAGACCAGCAATGTTTGTTCCCCTCAGAGAAAAAAAAGGCTGCAAAAGTACAGGGAGGGATGGGAAAAGGAAAACACCTGGCTGGAAAAGTGCACGATAACACCTATAAAGCGCAGTGCACTGTGCGCCGGCGCACTTTTTCCATAGGCATGCTTCTAGTGGTGGGCACATGAAGAACATGAGGGGCGTGAAAGCTCGGGGAACCCTTAACCAATTTTTTGTCCACCAGGCCACGGCAGAAGCAGATATGGTATGTAAACATTGGTTTGTTTTTTTAAACCCTCTGGTTAAGGTTAATATGGGCATGTGCAGTGAATATCAGCGCTATGTGGCCAGAAGTGTGATAATATAATTTATTTTGTGTAATAAACAACTGCAAGGATACATGAGTACAACAAATAGATCACTAATACATAAAAGTAATACATAGATTAATAATGATGATGAGTTATGATGCGTAATCATGGGAACAAGTGGGTTTACAAACAGGAGCAGCTTTAAGTTAAGCAGGACAGAGTTCTTTTAAAGAAAGATTTACTTATATTCTCAAAAGTTAAGCATGACAGGCTTCTGTTTAAGAAAGAGACCTGTTTTACTGTGTTAATGTTGTCATTTTGAGCTAAAAATAAATGGCTAAATGATAATTTGTTTCCCATATGGTCATATCACAAAGAATATGCATCTGCTTAAATCAAATTCAAGTCAAATGGTTAAAAAATAATTTCACACACAAAAAAAAGAGCTACAAAATTCACCACACTGGGAAGGGTGAACTGGGCTGCCCGGCCCTGGCCACGAGGTGTCCCTTATTTATTTTTCAGGGAGTTGGCAACCCTACTTCAAAATGAGGGCTAATATTAACCAAAGTCACAATTCCTCTCTAGAACTGATGACATTTAAAAAATAAAAATCTATTACCAACCAAGTCGTCTTAAAGAAAAGACTAACGTTACTTTTGGGTAACAACTTATTTGATGAAAGTTTGACATTGTCTTCTGTCTTACTTGCCTGTTCTGGACCCTTGGTAAAAACAGGAGTTAAAAAAGAAAACAGCACACACCAATAGAGAGCCACATGGTGTGAATATAGCTGTTGATACTGCTCAGAGGTGAGGTGCAGTATGACGAGGGGCATCATTCTTTCTGACACTTAAACCAGTTTTCGCTCTTAAAAATGATGGTGAAGTGAGGAGGGAGTCACAGAGAGAAAATACACCCTCAGCTGCATGTGGATTGCAGGGCAGCTTTTATTAAGGGAGCAATATGCTCAGCTGGGCTTTGCCATCCATCACTACCCCCCATCCCCACTCCCACCCGTACCCCTTGCACCACACACACACACACCAAAGTCAAATGTTCTCCAACCATTCACCGTTGTGTATCTCTTCTTTCAGACTCCAACTGACTAGCAGGCACCTGTAATAACAAACATGGTATTTTAGCAAAATGTCCATAGAGTTGTAAAGTGCATAAATGAAATATGTATTCAGGCCTGTATTTATAAGTCCTATATTTGCATGCATCTAAATTAATATAAAACTAATAATAAACTTCAATTTAAAAAAAATGAAATCCTCCTGCAATAGTAGTAGTAAGATAATGTAATGACTGTTTCTAATTATATAGATCCCTTATATTTTTGCAAAAATAGCAGCATCTTTTAAGGTAAGTCTCAAACTGTTCACACCTCAGTTTGCACCGTTTTTCTCATTTTACTTTGCAAATAATTTCAAGGTTCACAAACCTGAAGCAGCTGCCTCGAGTGTCTAGGTCTAAGTTACCGGCTAGTGTTTTTCTGTCCCTGCCTGTGTTTTCCTGGATCCGATCCGGGGCGGAACACAGTCCACTCTCACCCATCCGCCGCTCGTCAGCAGCAATCAGCGTAGCTGCATTTAAGTCATGGCCATCTCTTCCTCACCGGTCTGTCAGGTACCTATGGTGACAACACGGCTTCATCGCTTTTTGATTTATTCTTCAACAATTGTGTCCTCTGGTTGTGCCTGCAGCTTCCATCACCTCCACTCTCATCATTGTCACTGTTTGCAGCCACGTGCCGGCTTCTCATTCACCTCCACCAAAAAGTACGGATTTCCCTCACTTCGCCTGCCTGCCCCCTGCTCGCCCCTGTTTCACCCCCATCTAAGGACAGGAAGGAAAACTCAACCATTCATCCGTCTCCCGCTCACTCTGGCTCCCGGGCCTTGTAATACAGTCCTGATCAAAAGTTTAAGACCACTTGAAAAATGGCAAAAAATCATATTTTGCATGGTTGGATCTTAACAAGGTTCAAAGTAATAGTAGTAGTAGAGCTTCAGCAACAAGAGGAAATGGGAGTCGGACAAAACATTTTTTGAGTATGGAATTTATTGGAAACAAAGCTTAAACTCAAAGAAGCTGTTTAACAGTTGATCAAAAGTTTAGGACCACACCCCCAAAAACCCCTTAAACCCCCCAAAACAGAAATCAAAGTCACAAACATGAACTCAGTAATGAGTAGCGTGGGTAGGTCTGAGCATTGAGTAGGTCAATGAGTAATGAATAGGTCTGAGCATTTTTGCAAAGAAAACTGCCCCTGCAACCTGCATAGGTGGAAGAAATTGGATATGGGTTAAAATATTAACTCATATGTCGGTAACATTATTGTAAACTATATTACATCCACATTTATTTAATAAGTTTTGGCAACTTACTGCAAATTGCACTGTATACAGTTTTATACGTCATGCCATAGTTTTTGCTCCACGTAAGCTGTTAGATTTATACAGAGAATGCCCAGCTGTAACCCAGCAATTTTCCAGCAGAAGAGTTTTATATCAAAAAAATATTATTCCTTAACTACCTTTTATTGATCTCACTTGCCATGTTGTTTCTGACAGAAAAACACATGTAAAAACCAACCACATCTAAAGGTTCAGGAATGACTCTTTTACCATAATGTAAGCAGTAACTGTACCCTGCTAACAAACAAAGCATATAATAATTAAGCATACCTGGTCATCATCAGGAGCTAAAACGGAACAAAAACAATCTCCTTTTTTGAACTGTCACCGACCCAAATGCACAGACAATACACACACTGGCTGGATCTGCTTAAAGTGAAGTGGACTGAAAGAGCTCAGTGCTAATTTCAGATGATGAACATAGCTAGTTCATAGCTAGCTGAACCCAGAGTGAACATGACTGTATGGCATTTCACAAGTCACGTCTCTCAAAATGTCTGTTAGTGGCAGTCTATAAAATGACATTTATATTCAGAAATCTTCTGCATACTGCAAAAGAGAGTTGCATGACGGAGATTAACTAATTGTCCAAAAACGTGCTTTCACTCTGGATTACTTTAAAAGGTTACAGTGATAAAGAAGAAATTTGTGTCTCATAACTAACTCCACTCATCAGACTTACATTGGAGTAGGTTTGACTTCAAAATAGCCTTGGCTTTCACAGATCATTTTTAATTGACAGTTTTCTGTCTGTCAGACATGTTTCATCCGCCCCTTTCTGTGTCCGCATGTGAATGTATTTCACTCCACCCTGATCTGTCCAATTTAAGGCTAGTTTGCATTCAACTTGCATTACTGCACATGTCAGTGTTGTTTATTCAAAAGTAGAATGCATAGCATTGTGATGTTTCAGCGTTATCGGTGCATGATTAAAAAAAAAAAAAAACCACTCATTCACTTTACCACTCCTCTCTTCCTTTTCTTGGTCATTTTCTTTCTTTCTTTCTTTCTTTTTTAGTAGCTCAGCCTCACTCTTCACATTCTCTGCTGTCCTTAGTTCAAAGGCTGCCAAATCCTTCCCAAACCAATTAGAGTGTATGTAAGGTCCTCAAGGGGGCCCTGTGGTGACAGAACAGGGTATAGAGTGGCAAGGGGTCTGAAGAGGCAATCACAGTCTGCACTGTTCAACAATATCACAAAGCAACAACAATAGCAGGCCATAAATCAGAACACTGAATAGACATTGACTTGTTGGATATGGAGAGACAGGAATAGTGTTTGGATGAAGAAGCAGGAAAGACAAAATCACCAAAAGTATACTCTACCAAATGTACACAAATATATATAGTATGTAATGAATGTAATCAGGCATTAAAACAATGTCACAAATGCAATCTCTGCAAATATCTGTCTAATATTTAGAAATATTAGAAATAAAAATGCATGTTTATAGTGTCTCATTCTAGAATATATCCAAAAACATTTTCTTAATTTATATGAAATGGACAGACCAGTTCGAGATCTTTTCTTAATTTTTACGTTGTTTTTGAGTAGACGTGCTATTAAAATGCTATGGAAACACTGGTGACTTATCACAACCAAGAACCCAGGTTTTTTGGTTTGTTTTTCACACTATTTTTATATGTATATTTTTAAAGTAAAATGGTGGTAGGATGTGTTACATGGTACAAAAAAAAGTTCTACATGTGCTGTCTTTCTCAGTATATGTTATGGTCCTAGGTCATTGACCCAGCATTTTGAGTTTTGTTGTGGAGTCAAGATTCTTTCTTTTGCACAAGGGGTTGTATTTAAATTCAAGTTCTGTGCAGTTTAATCTTGAGTTTTGCTTTTTGTAATGAGTTTGTTATCTATATTTCTGATTCTAGTTTTGTCTCCAAGTTCCATCTCTGTGTCTTGTCTTCAGCGTATCTTGTGGAAGTTACTCTGTTGCATTTTGAGAGTCCTTTCTCTTGTGTGTGTTATGTTCAGTTTTGCCTCTCCTTTCTTGTTACTCCTGATTTCTCGATGCTGTGCTCCCAGCTGTCTCCACTTCTCTAATCACCATCTTGTGTGTATGTTCGTGTGTGTTCCTGACTCATGTTTTGTTAAGTTCGCAAGTCTTCAGCAAAAAAGCTGTTTTGACTTTTACCTCGTACGTTCGCAGTCCTGCACTTGGGTTCTACTTTGCCTGCCAGACCATAAAACCTGACAATATTAAGTAAATTATTTTTTAAAAATCATCTATGGATGGATGAAAGTTTTTTTTTGTCTCTTTCCTTTTTTCTTTTTCATTGCTTTTTACATGCCGCAGTACAGCAGGTGTATAGAAAGTCATCTGTAATATGATACTCTTAGTAAACACACAAAATACATATATACTACTGTTCTCAGCTATTCACACAGTATCATATCCTCGCCCTGGTTTGGGTTGCTTTGATTCATATAGCTGTCATAGTTTTCTAATTTTTTTGACCCAAAGAGCAGCCTGCAACCATTAGAAGACTTTAAAGGTTTATTTACAAGTGAGTGTTAAGCAGCAAGATCACCACTGATGAACGTCTTTAGAGGAGGAGACAGACTGTCAGGTATGGCTACTGCCATAAGGAGTTTTAAGTCTAAGGAGTCTAATCTGACCATCCCAACTCGCCACGTGAAAGAACAAAACACTGTCCCACTGTCCCAATACCTGGCAGTAGTACGTTGTTTTTCAATTTTTTTTTTGTTTGTTGTTTTTCAATTTGATTGTATTTGTAGCCAGTCTGGCAGAGCCAATAGTGATGGGTCGGTCGCGAACGAAATGGCTCTTAGAGCCGGTTCTTTGACGTGAACGACGCGAGCCGGCTCCTTATCGCGAGCCGTTTTTTTTTTCTTTCTTTCTCTCACCCTCTCTCTCGTACGGAGCCCCGCAGGGGACATGGGAGAAAAAAAATTAAGACGGACTTTTGCGAGATCTCACAAAACTAACTCGGGATCTCGCAAAATTTTTGCGAGATCTCGCAAAACTTTTAGCTGCATTCTTCGGACGCCGGCTCGAAGCCGACCGGGAGGTCGAGGCACGATGTGCCGGGAAAGTGGTGTTCCTCCCGGCTGTAGTAGGTCTCGACCTCCCGTTAGCTTCGAGCTAATGGGAAGAATGCGGCTAAAACTTTTGCAAGATCTCGCAAAAGTTTTGCGAGATCCCAAGTTTGTTTTGTTTTATAACATGTATTTGAATAATATATTAATGCTTGTGTATAAATACACAAACAATACACATATGCTTTCATGCTTTCAATTGTGTAATTTAGGTGATCTAGGTAGCTCTGTTTTGGAAGTTCAGTTCATGCTAGAAATGTGTTTTGGAGTTTGTATGTGCTTTTTGGAGTTTGTACGTGTTTTGTCTCTAGGGGCCACTGCATATATTTATGTATAAACATATATAAATAAAACCACTTTTTTTACATTAGTAATTCCTTTTGTGCATAATTTTATATTATTGTTAATAATAAATTAATTAAAACAACAAAACAACCTGAAGAGCCGGTTCGGAGCTGAAAGAGCCGGCTCTTTTTAGTGAGCCGAACCAAAAGAGCCGGTTCTCTAAAAAGAGCCGGAAATCCCATCACTAAGAGCCAACTGAATAAATTGGGAAAACAATAAAATAATTTTTGTGTAATTCCTTCATTTTATGGGAATTACTGTTTCTTGTTTACTTCTAAAACTAAAGCCTCTTTTGTGCAAGGCCAATAAAGATATTCTTAATCCTGGCAAGAGGGCCACACAGCTTCTCCAGTGATGATGGAAAAGAAACCTGCAACTATCACATTCTCCTTAAATGCTTCCCTTGCTTCTTAGATAGGTGATAGTCCGATTTTGTTGGAAACATCATCTATTACAATTAGTGTAGATTTCACATGCCAGTTTATCCAACACTAATTCCCCCAGCAGTTTAAACACAGTTACATGCACTTACACATATAACTGCATACAACAGTGGCAACTGTCTATGAGTACCTCCAGAAAGATAGCATCTATATTTGAGGATGACAAACTAGACAAAAATCTGAACTTTGGGTAAAATGGATTAGTTGCTGACCAGAGTAAAAAATATTCATGACTGGCACAGACAAAAGTGGAAATTTTATGGTTGTGATTTAGGGTTTTTTGCTTTCGCTGGCACTAGATACCTCACAGTCACTCCTGTATAACTGCGAGTTACCCAGAAGTGGCATTCTTCATTGGAATGAAGGAAAGCACTCGTTTGTCAGAAGTTCTTTAGTTGGTGTTAAGCAGTGGAACTGGATGCAGCCTCTCTGTTGTTCTGCTCTGGTCCATCACTCAACCTTCAACAACCTCATTAAATCTGACAGAACATGAGCTCAGCCTGTGAGGGCAGGAAGAGAAGGACTGGATCATGAGATATATAAATAAAGTTTGACAATGACCCAGTAACCTCCTCTGCGTTCATAGCAGCAGACTGATTGCCATGGATTTTTTTGTGTTCCTAAATGATAGTGTTCCACTAGGCACTAAAATTTCTCAATATCTCATTTGCTTGTTCTTTTTACCTTTTATTTTACATATGTGTATAATTCTGCTAATACAAAAGGTCTCCTTCATCAGTCCTTGTAACTGATTATTTTGAGAGGAATGTTGTTTTTTTTCTGTTTGCTTGTTTGTTAAACCACTTAACACTGACCCATGAGCCATTCAAGCATAAAAAGGCACTAAACTGAATGACTAAAACAGTGCTGAGTCTATAAAGTTGCTAAACAATCAGCTTAGTAATTAACCCGTTTTAAATTGTATCTTTAGGCACTTTGTGACTTGCAGCCTGTCAGAAAAAAAAGTTTTTCTTTAGCCTTGTTGGCTAACCAGAAACAACAGAGGATTCCGACACAATCCTACAATACCGTGGAGTGATGACGGAACCTCTGCTCTTCCTTTTGGCCTAAACACCAAGGCCAACTATAATGATAATCACCATGCAGGAAAAAGCAATTCAGTGGACATGAATGAGTGAATGAATGCTATTTAGCAGCTCTATCTTAGACAAAGTTGACCTCAGCTAGGTTAACAGCAATATCACTTACATAGTAGTGATGGGTCGTTCGCAAACAAAATCGCGAGCTGTCACGTGTTTTTTTTTTTTTTCTTTCTCTCACCCTCTCTCTCGCACTTTTTTTCCCGCTTCACTCTGCACGCCAGCCTTGTGCTTTATGCTGGGCAGAGGGGGGAGGGGCGGTAGTTACACTCAGTAGCACACGAACAGAGCCAGAGGGAGAGAGAGAGAAAGAGAGCCAGGGACAACAACGTCACATTAGAAATGTATAGTAATCATCCACAACTATTTTCGGTTGCAGATGATAAAGGATTTAGAAAGTTTATTCATGCGGGCCCATATGACAGAGAATGTGCATCTTCTTTGTGTTTTCATATTATAATTTATATTTAATTGTGTTGTGATTTGCAGTGTTTTGTGTTGTTTTCACTTTAAATTTGTAAAAGGAAAAAGCTGAAAATTTAAATAGTATGTATTATATGATTTATTTATTACATTTTATGTGTAGTGAATAATTAAAAGTATATTTATGGTGGCCCCTAGAGACAAAGCACATACAAACTTCAAATCACGTACAAACTCTGAAGCATGTACAAACTCCAAAACACGTAAAAACACGTACAAACTCAAAAACACGTAAAAACATGTACAAACTCCGAAGCACGTACAAACTCTGAAGCACGTAAAAACTCAGAAGCATGTAAAAACTCCGAAGCACATTAAAACTCAAAACACGTACAAAAGACAACAGAAGTGCTCCAGGATGCTGGGCGCAGTGTTGAGCTTTTGTTATCTTGTGGCTACACAAGCCAGCAAGTTCCAACGACCAGATTTGGTGTGTGGTAGTAACAGGTAAATGAACTTTTTTTTAAATTATTTGAATAGTGCCGGTGTATAAATACACAAACAATACACACATGCTTTCAGTTGTGTAATTTAAGTGATCTAGTAGCTCTGCTTTGGAAGTTCAGTTCATGCTAGAAATGTGTTTTGGAGTTTGTACGTGTTTTGTCTCTAAGGGGCCACCGCATATATTTATATAAAAATATATATAAATAAAACCACTTTTTTTGCGTTAGTAATTCCTTTTGTGCATAATTTTATATTATTGTTAATAATAAATTAATTAAAGCAACAAAACAACCTGAAGAGCCGGTTCGGAGCCGAAAGAGCCGGCTTTTTTTAGTGAGCCGAACCGAAAGAGCCGGATCTCTAAAAAGAGCCGGAAATCCCATCACTATTACATAGGTTAATGTTGGATAGTGACTTATTTACGATATGGCTTGGGTTTTCCCCCTCCGTTTGTTTTTATTATTTTTTTAAGCAGTTCATGGACATTTAATGAACATTTAAGTGTTATTATATTAACATTAACCTCTCACACTAACCTGCTCACCTGATGAAGATCCTGGAGTGGCTGGTCCTCGCTCAGCTTTGGCGCCTGGTGAGCTCATCACTGGACCTACTTCAGTTTGCCTACCAGCCTGGCATTGGAGCGGATGATGCCATCTTTCACCTCGTGCATCGTTCCCTCGCTCACCTGGAGACTGCTGGGAGCACTGTGAGAATTATGTTCTTTGATTTCTCCAGTGCCTTTAATCCTTGAGCATCCCTCAAAATTTACACCCATCCTTTGCCCTTCGTACCCAAAATGGTCCCCTGACAAAAGGTGATATAGGAATATCATATATGAATTTTTTTTCTGATTTTTTTCACATCAGATCTTTTAAACAACTTCAGACCTAACCACAGATATAAAGTTTTTCATTATTTTTTAAATATTTTTTAGGTTTTTATGGCTTTATTGTCATAAAAAACCCTGTTTTTTGGGGGTGAAAAACCCACAATATGCAATATTTTCAAAAAATGACTTGCAAATGGAAGTATTTGGCATGAAGTTATTACAGCCTTGAATAGGCAAATAATTCATAACAACATTGATTTGGATGCATTATTATTTTTGGAACAATGAAAATTTATTGTAAAAACAAACTGAACTAAGCCTAACAAACAAAACAAACTGAACAAAGATGTTATTTACATCTTGTAACATGAACCGCAAAGGATTTTGGAATGCACTTTGCAGACCGGTTCACCACATTTGCAGCAGCTCATTCGAATTCTCCTGCGCCTTTTGCACGATGTGCACTGGTTTCATGTCATGGAACGCTGCTCCTCCTCCTGCTCCTGCTGCCCCTGTTGCTCCTCTTTCCCCTGGGCCTGTAAGACCAGGCTGGCTGCAAATGGTGTTCTGGGTAGCCGTGTTCTCGTCATCATTGTTGGGGTGATAAGGGCTCTGCCAACCTCGTCAATGAACAGACGCCGCCTGTAGCGCTTTCCTCTGTTCCACTCTGGTTCCACAGCGGTGAAGAGGATGAAAGCATTGTAGAGGCTAACATCGATCATGTGGTAGAGCAGACACATGGGCCACCTACGTGTCTGCCGACGGCAGGAGTAGGTGCCACAAACCTGCAAAACAAAAAGAAATTATCAGATGATATGTACAGATTTATCCAACCATAAGCAAGAGCTTCTTTCTGCCCGTGGGCATCAAACTAGACCCCCCCCCCATAACTATCAAAACTATCATAGTCTAAAATTATCATCTCATATCAAAACTGTCATAGTCACATTATCTGACTTTATCAGTTATAACAATGAGAAACAGTAAGCAATTTGGCATGAATGAATGACTTATAATTGTGCTTACCTGGTCCAGATGGTCCACAGCCCCTTTGCATTTGTTGTAGTCCAGGATGATCTGGGGCTTTTTCTTTCCAAAGTCCTGGACTTGAGGCTCCCTGTGCCTGGTGCTCAGCACAACAACATTTTTCCTTTTTTTTGGGGACGTAAGATACGACAGCCCTGTTGCGGCTAAAGGCAAAGAGAGAGGACAGAACTTCTCTCTGTCGAATGTTCAGCAGCTGTGGGGGCAGCTCAGGTTTGTTCAACCGCAGCGTGCCCACCAGGGCCATCCTCCTCTTCCTCAGTTCCTCTGCAAGAGGAAATGAAGTGAAAAAATTGTCTGTGGTGACTGTGTGGCCCTGCAGCCCCTCTGTCAATTCAAGCACCACCCGCATGCCTTGGTTGATCTCTCTGCTCGCTGATGGAGACTTTCCTGTGTACACTTGAAGCCTCCAGGCATAGGAGGTCTGCACATCGCAGAGGGCCCAGATCTTTAGCCCATATTTAGCCGGTTTGGAGGGCATATACTGCTTGAATGAACAGCGGCCCTTAAAAGGGACCAGCTGTTCATCTACACATATATCCCTCCCTGGGTTAAAAAATGTGGGCAGGCGGTCGCTCCATTTGGTCCATAAATCCTTTATGGGAGTTAGCTTGTCCCCCCTGTAGCGACCTGGGCGAGAAAGTCGATCATCGAATCTGATTGCCAGATTAATTTGTGCAAATCTTTTCCTTGACATGGTGGCAGGAAAAAGAACACGCCCTGTCTCCCCATCCCACAGGCTTGTTGTTGTTTCATGTTGCGACCTGTACAGGCCAGCCAGGATCAGAAGCCCCATGTAGGCCCGCAGCTCCTCCTCATCTGTGTCTTTCCAGTCTTTCACCGACCTCTTGCCCTGCAGGTTTGTAAAATGCAGGATTAACTGCATAATGTCCTCCGCAAAAAAAAGACTGAACGTGCTCACAGGGCTACTGATCCTTGCAATAGCATAGTGGGTTGGTCCTGGGGTCAAAATGGGAGGAGGAAAAAATGGCAGGACCTCTTCATGGGTGGGTTGCCACATGATTTCTCCATTTCTAGAGTTCCACTGATGGTCAGCCTCCAGTCCTGTCTCTTCTTCCTCCTCCTCCTCAGACAAGCTGCAAAGCTCCTCTGTGCCTGGCAAATATTCCTCCCCTTCTTCGCTGCCAGAAATATCTCCACTGCCTGTGCTATCTTTTTCGCTTTCTGAAGAGTGCAAAACTGCAGCAACAGCCTCCTCTAAACTCAGTGTGCGCTTCATGGTGTCTGTGCAGAAATGACCACTCAGACCAGGCTGCAAAGTATTCTCATAGACTTCAAAGGTGCACCTGCATAAACATACTATACCATGCATCCAATAAGAGAGAGGAGGCTCTCTCGTTCAAAAAAAAACATAAACACAGCCCCTTTGGCCTTTGATAATCTCTCTCCCTCTCTCTCTCTCTCTCACTCACTCACACACACACACACTCACACATGCACACACACAGACACACACAATACCATTTTATGGTGGTTAGATGTTTTATTGTCATGCATTTTGCAAGGTAAGATAACCATGTCCTGCATTCAAAACCACTGAAAATGTCTATGGTGGTGCTGTGCCTAATATTGTGCTCATTGGATCCAAAACATATTTTTCCTTTATTTTGAAGGCAGAGGCTTAGATCCATTAGGTATTCACGAGAAAAAAATTATCACATGTCAGGATTACAGTATATCGAAAATATGTGATTATAATGGGAGTCAATGGGGCCCAAAATGGTACAAGGGCAAAGGGAGGGGGTAAATATGTGAATCTCCTTTACTATACACCACACCATAGAGGGGATCATTGAATTTTAAAAATAATCCTAAAATTCACATCCTGGGCAAGTATCATGCAACTGGTCTTTTAAAATGACTGATATATTTAAAATCGAAAATTACCATAAATGGTCCCGTTTTTTGCTAGGGTAACACGAGGGTTAACACCATTCTTCCCACGGTCCTGAAGGACAAGCTGGAGAACTCTGGAGTGGACAATCACCTCACTACATGGATTCTGGACTACCTCACTGACCGACCACAGTATGTGAGGACTCAGGGCTGTGTGTCGTACTGGGTAGTCGGCAGTACGGGGGCCCCACAGGGAACGGTTCTGGCACCGTTCCTCTTCACCATCTACACTGCAGACTTCTCCCACAACTCCATCCAGTGCTTCCTGCAGAAGTTCTCTGATGACTCTGCAATAGTGATGTGCGGATCGATCCTGAAATATCGATTCCTCCGATACCAATCATTTATGTTCTAGAATCGATTTTCACATTAAAATATCGATATTTTAGTAATTTAGGGTAAATTTGTAGTTTATCATTAACAGGAACACAGTGGAAAGAAACTATATCATTCGGATTGTCTACATTCAAAGGAACTACTTCCTCTTCCGCCTTTCATAAGAAACTGTGCGAAATACGGCTGTATAAATGTCTCGCAGCCGCTGGCGTGCTCACTCACAACAATGTTTGAGCGTAGTTGGAGTCATGTACGAACGTATTTTACCTCCACAAACAGTTTGCGATACATGTGGCAAAAAAGTGAGGTGTTGTGGCTGCTTCCACCTGAGGACCCGGCCTTCGCGGTCTAAAGAAAGCCGGGTAGTACGTCATGAGCTCCCTCGGTGGAGTGAAACTCTGCCGTCTGCTCCTTGCTATCTAAAATATAACCGGGCGCTGACTTAAACTGTCGACCGTCTCACACTTCTGTTTAATCAGTTTTCTGTTTGACGTTTATTCAGCTGTGTGAAAACCCCGGAGGAACCCTCCCGAGGGATTAATAATGTTTTATTTAATCTAATCTAATCTAATAACTTTAATCTCAGCCAAACCGATTTACTCACAAACAAATAAAACACTGAAAAAGCCAAACAATAACATTTTTAAGTTATCAAAGTGACTTATACAGGTCCTTCTCAAAAAATTAGCATATTGTGATAAAGTTCATTATTTTCTGTAATGTACTGATAAACATTAGACTTTCATATATTTTAGATTAATTACACACAACTGAAGTAGTTCAAGCCTTTTATTGTTTTAATATTGATGTATGGTTGTGGCAACATCATTAACCTTGTCAAACACCTCAGAGTAAATCATATCACAGAATATGATGAGCTTATGTTGAGGCGAACTGAAGAAGAGGACAGGGACAGGTGCTGCTAGGGCGAGACAGACGTCTCTCATGGAGTCCTTTAGTGCTGCAGGCAGGCAACGTGTTCAAATAGCGCACAACTTCAGGTTTTTTTTATTTCTATATGATGAACTCTGCATTATTAAGTGATAAGAACAAGAAATCTGATGTCCTGTAATCATTATGACGCTATAATTTGAGATACAATAAATAAAATGTTTTTGTACAAAGTATCGGTATTGGATCAGTATCGTCGATACCACCCTGAATATTACTTGGTATCGGATCGGAAAGGAAATCAGTGGTATCGCACATCACTACTCTGCAATAGTTGGCCTCATCACTGATGGGGACGACAAGGAGTACAGAGAACTGACCCAAGGCTTTGTGGACTGGTGCCAGCAGAACTACCTCCAGATCAACACTAGTAAAACCAAGGAGCTGGTGGTAGACTTCCGCAGGCACAAACATCCTCCATTGCAACCACTGATCATCCAAGGTATGAACATTGAGACTGTGGACAGCAACAGGTACCTTGGTGTTCATCTGAACAATAAACTGGACTGGACTCATAATTCAGACGCCCTCTACAGGAAAGGGCTGTACCTGCTGCGGAGACTCAGGTCTTTTGGAGTGGAGGGCCCACTCCTGAAGACCTTCTATGACTCTGTGGTGGCCTCAGCCATCTTTTACGAGCATAGTCTGCTGGGGCGGCAACATCTCTGCTGGGGACAGGAAGAGACTGAACAGGCTGATCAGGAGGGCCAGCTCTGTTCTAGGATGCTCTCTGGACCCAGTGGAGGTGGTGAGTGACAGGAGAATGATGGCTAAGCTGTCATCCCTGTAGGACAACATCTCCCACCCCATGCAGGAGACTCTGACAGCACTGAGCAGCTCCTTCAGTGGCAGACTGCAGCACCCACGATTTGGGACGGAGAGAACGCAGGTCTTTCCTCCTCACTGCTGTCAGACTCCACAACAAAGACTTTGCATGTCCATTTCCTTCATTTAAAGGACCTTTTAATCTCTTTTAACACTTCAGTTCGAGATGCGAGGGCTGCCTATTTCTCAGACTTAGTGTCTAAGAGCAGAGGTAACCCCAAGGTACTATTTAACACCATTAGTGATATTGTTGCTCCTGCTCCACCTGCTGTCCCAATTTCATCAAATGAAGATTGTGAAAAATTTCTTTCTTTCTTCGTTGAAAAAGTCAGTGACGTGAGGAACAATATCTCTCCTTCTGTGTCTCTCTTGTCTGCTCCAACTCAAGCTAGGCCTGTAATTTTAGAAAGATTTTTACCTGCGTCCTTACCTGAGCTGGTCAAGTTAGTTAATTCGATGAAAGCATCCTCCTGCTCTCTTGATATTTTACCTGGATCTTTGTTTAAAAATGTCTTTCAGTCTATTGGTCCCCGTGTGCTCACAATTATTAATACCTCACTGGTTTCTGGTCAGGTCCCTGTTTACTGTAAGAATGCTGTTATTCACCCACTGTTAAAAAAAAACCTAAGCTTGATGGTTCTCTTCTTAGTAGCTACAGACCGATTTCAAAATTATCGTTCATTGCTAAGATTTTCGAAAAGGTTGTGGCTAAGCAGCTTATAGCTGTTCTAGATGAATACAGCATTCTGGATAAATTCCAATCTGGCTTTCGTAGAGCTCACTCTACTGAAACTTCACTTCTTATAGTCTCCAACGACATTTTGATGAGATGTGATGCAGGAGAATGCTCCGTTCTGTTGATGTTGGACCTGACCTCCGCCTTTGATACTGTGGACCATCATATTCTGCTAGACAGGCTGAGACACTGGGTGGGTATATCAGGGGCTGCTTTCGACTGGTTTGAATCCTCTTTGCATGAACGATCCTTTTCTGTGGCTACCTCTAAGTACAGTTCCTCTTCTACTTTTCTTGCCTATGGTGTGCCACAAGGTTCAGTTTTGGGGCCTTTATTGTTCTTGCTGTATTTACTTTCTCTTCAACACTTATTGAGCACTTTTAAGGACATTTCGTATCACTGCTATGCAGATGATATTCAGTTATATATCTCCTTTAAGCCCCATGATGTTTCCAAGCTACAGATTTTGCATAAGTGCATAGACTCCATTAGATGTTGGATAGCTGGAAACTTTCTTCAACTAAATGAGGAGAATACTGAAGTCCTTGTTTGTGCTCCTAAAAATTTTGTACCAAGTGTTATGGAAAACTTGGGTCCACTTGCTACATTTGCCAAACCGTCTATCAGGAACCTTGGTGTTACTATTGACTCAGCTCTGACTTTAAATGCCCATGTAAAATCTCTGGTTCGCTCCTGTTTTTATCACTTGAGAAACATTGCTAAGCTGAGTCCCATTGTATCGCGCTCCAAATTAGAAATTGTCATTCATGCATTTGTTTCATCTCATCTGGATTATTGTAATTCTTTGTTTACTTGTTTATGTAAAGCCTCTTTGGGGCATCTGCAAGTTGTTCAGAATGTTGCTGCAGAGCTTCTGACCACATCCTCCAAGTACTCCCATGTCACACCCCTGCTGATTCAGCTGCACTGGCTCCTCGTTAAAATCAGAATCCACTTTAAGGTTTTGACCTTGACTTTCAGGGCTCTGCATAGACAAGCACCAACATACAGGGAGTGCAGAATTATTAGGCAAGTTGTATTTTTGAGGAATAATTTTATTATTGAACAACAACCATGTTCTCAATGAACCCAAAAACTCATTAATATCAAAGCTGAATGTTTTTGGAAGTAGTTTTTAGTTTGTTTTTAGTTTTAGCTATTTTAGGGGGATATCTGTGTGTGCAGGTGACTATTACTGTGCATAATTATTAGGCAACTTAACAAAAAACAAATATATACCCATTTCAATTATTTGATGGGTCCATCCATCTGGCCCATCAAGACTCACTCTCATTTCATCAGTCCATAAAACCTTAGAAAAATCAGTCTTGAGATATTTCTTGGCCCAGTCTTGACGTTTCAGCTTGTGTGTCTTGTTCAGTGGTGGTCGTCTTTCAGCCTTTCTTACCTTGGCCATGTCTCTGAGTATTGCACACCTTGTGCTTTTGGGCACTCCAGTGATGTTGCAGCTCTGAAATATGGCCAAACTGGTGGCAAGTGGCATCTTGGCAGCTGCACGCTTGACTTTTCTCAGTTCATGGGCAGTTATTTTGCGCCTTGGTTTTTCCACACGCTTCTTGCGACCCTGTTGACTATTTTGAATGAAACGCTTGATTGTTCGATGATCACGCTTCAGAAGCTTTGCAATTTTGAGACTGCTGCATCCCTCTGCAAGATATCTCACTATTTTTGACTTTTCTGAGCCTGTCAAGTCCTTCTTTTGACCCATTTTGCCAAAGGAAAGGACGTTGCCTAATAATTATGCACACCTGATATAGGGTGTTGATGTCATTAGACCACACCCCTTCTCATTACAGAGATGCACATCACCTAATATGCTTAATTGGTAGTAGGCTTTCGAGCCTATACAGCTTGGAGTAAGACAACATGCATGAAGAGGATGATGTGGACAAAATACTCATTTGCCTAATAATTCTGCACTCCCTGTATATAAATGAACTTTTACATCTATACATTCCCAGCAGGTCCCTGAGGTCATGTGACCAGGGCTTGCTTGCTGTCCAACACACGAGGCTGAAAACAAAAGGCGACAAAGCTTTTGGAACTGTGGCCCCCAGATTGTGGAACTCTCTCCCTTTGAGCCTGAGATCTGTGGACTCCGTGGTTGCTTTTAAAAAACACCTAAAAGCTCATCTTTTTAAACTTGCTTTTGGTTGATTTTTATTTTTAGGTTTTAGCTCCTGTGAAGCACTTTGTGATTTTTATCTTGAAAGGTGCTATATAAATAAAATTTTACTTTTACTTTTTACTTCAACTGATCACACATATCCACACATGTGCATTAGCAATAACACTAAGTGCATTACTCTTTTCTGGCATCGTTGTATTATACTCAACTGTATATAGCATTAGTATTCTATTTTATTCTATTTTATTCGATTGTATATAGTATTTTATTTTATTCTATTGTGTACAGTAACTTATTGATATCTTATTCCAGTGTTTTTCTCTAATTTTTCTATGCAACTTTGCACTGTCCACTGCTGTAACAAAACAAATTTCCCAAACGTGGGACTAATAAAGGTTATCTTAAACCTTAATTTACTCGTTTGGGATGGTGAAGGATATATCCATTTATTTTCTGGTGACTGTACGTGCACGTCTGACACTATGTGTTGGAGTGGAAGGATCGGTCACATATCAATCAGAAGGATTTATGTATGGTCTGCGGCACTTTTTGTATATAGTGTCTTCCTTTCCCCACCCTCTCCTTTACAGATGTATCATTATACAACGCCAGAACTCGACTAGCACTAGTAAAACATCATAGATATGAAGTGGTCCGTTTTCAAACATACAAAAATTACAAATTAATAGCTTCATATCTATATATATATATATATCTATACATTAGGGGTGCAACGATACTTGTATCGATATTGAACCGTTCGATACAGTGCTTTCGGTTCGGTACACATATGTATCGAACAATACAAAATTTTTAATTTATTTTATCAACTTTCCTTCTGACGATGCTGTCTGTGTTGAGCGCTCAGTGGATCTGCGCTCGACAGTGCAGCCTAGGCGGAGTAGTCGAACGCAGATTCACTGAGCGCAGGGCAAGCTAGTGAGAAAGAAGTTAAGCTCTCCTTGCAACATGGCAAATTGAACCTCCCCCACCCTCATTCAGATCTGGCGTTTGGAACTATTTTGGTTTTCACGTGAAGTATGACCCTGAAGGTATAAGCTTGTGTTTTACTTTAGTCATGGACTAAAGTAAAACAGTATGTTGGATGTGCCACGCAATGCTCAATTACATGGGTGGGAGCTAGTGTGTTAGCGCAGTTAGCTCGTTAACGTGTTGCCTGTCCAGCCCCATGCACGGGCGATCTGCGGTAGCTCGTTAACGGAGATTTGCCGTGTTGTGGCGTTAATGTCATTTCAACGAGATTAACGCTGACAGCACTAGTGGGAACACAACGAATATGACAAGTGGAAGCAGACAAAAACAACAAGCAGGCATGGTACAAGCTTTACCCGAGTCATTTAGACAGCCGTTAGCACATGATTCTCCCTATGGGGACCTGATATGTTTAATATGCTGCTGAGAATATAGCCCAGAAGAAGCGGATAGTATAGCTTTTATTTTGGAAAGAGCCATTTCTCTGTAATAAACTCTCTTTTCCAAAGATGAGTGATTCCTCAATCAGATACAGGGCTCGCAATATCGCTAGCCCGACGTCCCGGGGCTAGCGATTTTTCCAGTCGGGCTACCAAAATCTATCTCTGCCCTGCCCGTCGGCCTATCGTAGGAAGGAAAAATATATGTCAATGCTTTTGCATTCTTTCGGAAATGTAGCTGGGTAATTATGTCATTGGCATCGATGAGCCACTGTCAATATGTGACATATTGAAATCGCGTTTGAATTTGCGCTTGTTTTTTGCTTTCACTTTGCAATCGCGCGAACTGTGTATAGAGAGCGTCAGCACTGATTGGTGAGTGATGATAATTTGCGCACCAATTCCTCTGACATCGTCTTATCAATCGTTAGCTTACTATGCAAACATGACAAGTGAAATCTCCCGCAGCTTAAACATATGAGAGGTTGATCGCGCAGAGAATCGCTGAGCGTTATGTGAGTGCGTGAGTAAGAGCAGCAGGATATATATTTTAGTTCTGCTGAGCCAAATAAGACAGGTCAGGGTGAAGAAGTGACAGCCAAAGAAAAGCTTACCACAAAACGGAAAAGTTATGACAAATCAGGCTATAGGGCAAAAAGAAAGTGCAGCTTTATGGTTTCATGGACAAAAGAATTTCTGTGGCTGCATTATGACGAGCTAAATAACCAGGGCTGCACATAAGTGGTCCGATAATAAGTTGCAACGCGCGTTTGCATACATAAGATTTTCAGGAGGAGGACAGACATTTGTTTAGAACTCTTAAAGATATCGAAGAAGCTCCTTTAAGCAATTACTTTGGTGTTCCTCCACCTCCAAAGAAATGTCAGAAGGAGTCCGAACCACAAAAGAAGCACGTATTCTCGGAAAAGTGGTTGCAGGAGGTGAGCTGGCTTCAAACAAATAATGAACGCACAGAGATGTGGTGCGGAATGTGCCGTGAAAATTTAATAAATGACAAATTAAAAAGGCATGAATATTTTTTTTTGTATCGAAAAAATATCGAACCGTGACACCAAAGTATCGAACCGAACCGAACCGTGAATTTTGTGTATCGTTGCACCCCTAATATATATATATATATATATATATATATATATATATATATATATATATATATATATAATATATATGTAATCGGAGCACTAGGTGCGGTGACTCCCAAGCTAGGCGAGTGGCTCCAGCAGATCCCGGGAATAACATCGGAGATCTCTGTCCAGAAGAGCGCAGTCCTGGGAACAGCTAAGATACTGCGCAGGACCCTCAAGCTCCCAGGCCTCTGGTAGAGGACCCGAGCTTGAAGGATAAACCGCCCGCAGGGGCGTGCTGGGTGTATATATATATATGTATATATATACACACACACATACGTGCATGTATATACATATATATTAAATGTACAGAGATCAGCAGTATGAACAGTGACGTCACTAGCCGTGTCTGGGTCTAAACTCCGCTGCAGGTCCATATATCAAACGATCACTATGGCATTACTGAGAGTTGAAAAACTGTCTAAAGTCTTTCATCTTTAATAAAATGATCAGCGTTCTGCTCTACCAGGTATAACAATTGAGTTTAACATCCAGGCATCCATGAAAACGGAATTTATGACATTTAAAAGAGTTAGAAGTTAGCAGGGAGTTAGCTCGCTAGCTTCTATCTGAATACAATATAGCATGTCCTGACTGCGGGGTTTTGGAAACAAATTAAAACGTACAGCTCTGTTATCACTTCCAGCATAAATGAAGACAGAAAACTAAACAGCAGTGACGTTTGTAGGGTTACTGAAGTTGGGCTAGCTGGTATATAATGATGTGCTACGTGACCGCTAGCGACACAGCTATGTTAGCATAATATAAACAAGCTAACTTTTTTTCCACTCGATAAAAGTTACCGTGAGTGTTCTCGGTGGTCAGGAACAAATGTAATCGCATGGCAGGATGCTGTAAAAGGACCAAACTTCAGCCAGGAGAACAACTGAGATAATCCATCCACAATACGAGGTTAGTCATTCATATACTGCTGCATGGGCTGGGCTGTAGTTACATCCTAAGGTTTTAAAAACTGAGCTTAAATAAATGATTAGCGGTAATAAAAGCCGAGGGAGGTCAACAGTGATCACTGACTGTTTTAGGAGCTTTTTGAGATCAAATAGAAGAAAATACATAACATTAAACATGTTAACAACACAAAAGCCATATTAAACGCAGACTACTTTAGACCCGGAAGTAGGATTCGTCGCGTCATCACTGAACAACCGGATAGCTGTTCTCTTTACCCTTGATTTGTTTATTTATATAGTTTTGTTTATTTAAACTGCTTTTTAAAGCATCCTTGGAATTCTTGAAAGGCGTTATAAAAATCTACTTTATTATAAGTACAATAATAGTAATTTTGTTTATTATTAAAAGGTTATATTTTGTCATTCTCATCATTTTGGTGTGTTTTAAACTTTGGAAATAAATTTAAATTAATGTAAAAAAAATGTATAATTAAACTGTGTTCAGTACAAATCATTTTTATGCCTCATTTGATGATCGCCAACTAATTAGAAAGCAAACTGAACTATGGTCATTGTCATCATTATGATGGGCAGTAGCATCCTCTCAACAATTAACTTTTAGTTTAGCCTGTAATTAATACCACCTCCTTAGGTGCTATTGAATCTTTAATGATATAACTGTGTTTTACTCAATGTCTCTGTCTTACACAGATGATTTTGTTCTGATTTTGTCATTATTACGTTCATAGTAATAGCAATGGAAGTAATAATGACATTTGAACATTAATCTCTCATACTGGGACAGAGCAATGAATCAGTTTTTCATTTGTTCTCTTTAAAGACTCCCTCCTCGTATTTAATTCCCCCTTTTTCTGCCTCCCAACAAGCATATTAAAATGATAAATGAGGGGTAGATGTGAGGTGGGGCTTTAGACTACATTGTTTAAAGGGAGAATTAAGGAATGGAAGAGGGTGTTGATTGCCGCTTACTAAATGCGTATGTTTTTGTGTTTCGAATTATGTATTATCTCCTTTCTAAGGTCTCATGTTTTCATTTTATATTCTGTATTCAACTATACCTTTTAAAAATGAAAGAGAAAGATGCTCAGTGATTTATAGAATTGCTTAAATATCACAATTAATTTAAGAAGCCAACCCTTGCCACTAGTCTAACAACCAAACCCCTGTTTGTGAAAACACTGTTAAGACAAGCTCTGTAATGGGGTGGCATGCTGTTGTTAGTATTGATGCCTCGCAGACACAAGGTTCCTGGTTCAAATTCATGGGGCAGGTGCACCCTCTTCAATGGAGTTTGAATATCTGATATAAAGTGTAGGAAACACATATGCAAGTCCCACACATTCAAGCTTTCCTACCACTGGCGTGAATCCAGTTCAGTGAGTTTAAATAGATACACTGAACAAAAATATAAACGCAACACTTTTGTTTTTGCTCCCATTCCCCATGGGATGGACGTAGAGACCTAAAATTCATTCCAGATACACAATATAACCATCCCTCCCAAACAGTGGTCACAAATCAGTCCAAATGTGTGGTAGTGGGCACATCTGCTATATTGAGATAATCCATCCCACCTCACAGGTGTGCCACATCAGGATGCTGATCTGACATCATGAGTAGTGCACAGGTGTACCTCAGACTGCCCACAACAAAAGGCCACCCTGGAATGTGCAGTTTTTTGCGCTATTGGGGGTCTGGGGACCCAGAACCGGTCAGTATCTGGTGTGACCACCATTTGCCTCATGCAGTGCAACACATCGTCGCATGGAGTCTATCAGATTGTCAATTGTGGCCTGTGGAATGTTGGTCCACTCCACTTCAATGGCTGTGCGAGGTTGTTGGATATTCGTGGGAACTGGTACACGCTGTCGTATACGCCGGTCAAGCACATCCCGAACATGCTCAATGGGTGACATGTCCGGTGAGTATGCTGGCCATGCAAGAACTGGGACATTCTCAGCTGCCATCTGCCCTGAACAATGTGAACCATGATTCATCCGTGAAGCGCACACCTCTCCAACGTGCCAGACGCCATCGAATGTGAGCATTTGCCCACACAAGTCTGTTACGGCGACGAGCTGGAGTCAGGTCAAGAGCCCGATGAGGACGACGGGCATGCAGTTGAGCGTCCCTGAGACGGTTTCTGACAGTTTGTGCAGAAATTGTTTGGTTGTGCAAACCAATTGTTCCAGCAGCTGTCTGGGTGGCTGGTCTCAGACGATCTTGGAGGTGAACCTGCTGGATGTGGAGGTCCTGGGCTGGTGTGGTTACACGAGGTCTGCGGTGGTGAGGCCGGTTGGATGTGCTGCCATATTCTCTGAAACGCCTGTGGAGACGGCTTATGGTTGAGAAATGAACATTCAATGCACGGGCGACAGATCTGGTTGACATTCCTGCTGTCAGCATGCCAATTGCACGCTCCCTCATTGCTTGTGGCATCTGTGGCATTTTGCTGTGAGACAAAACTGCACATTCCAGGGTGGCCTTTTGTTGTGGGCAGTCTGAGGTACACCTGTGCACTACTCATGATGTCAGATCAGCATCCTGATGTGGCACACCTGTGAGGTGGGATGGATTATCTCAATATAGCAGATGTGCCCACTACCACACATTTGGACTGATTTGTGACCACTGTTTGGGAGGGATGGTTATATTGTGTATCTGGAATGAATTTTAGGTCTCTACGTCCATCCCATGGGGAATGGGAGCAAAAACAAAAGTGTTGCATTTATATTTTTGTTCAGTGTATTTTTGTGTGTGAGTGCTAATTAATCATGAATAAATATTAGTAATTATAAATGGTAGATGTGAACATGTTTTCATTATATTGAAGTGAGGACAGCATTTAGCACTTGTAATGGTTTTATGTGGTTATACAATAAACCCCAACAATTCCAGAATATCCTTGCATTTTTTGAAATAGTAAGAACAATAAGTATGTTATCTTTTTATCTCTTAGATAAAATAGGACACATGCTATTATGTGATAAGAGACATTTTTCTCCCAAAAAAGTGTTGTAAAACCTTAAAAAAAATCCACTCTCCCCAAGCTCTGAAACATTTGTTAAACATTAATTATATCTTTTTAAAATGTCATATTGGCTATTTATATATTCTAAACAGATCTGTATTTCTAAATTTTGGTCGCCATATAAATGTTAGTTTTAAAGTGCATACATCTATAATAGGAAATAAATTGCATAACTTAGACCTTTATGGCAAACATTTATGCTACTCTAACCAAGCAAACAAAGTAGTTTTCACTACAAGCCACATTGGGGCTACTTGGGGTTGGGGATGTGTTGTCCAAGGACACTTTAACATGTGGACTGGAGGAGCTGACTGGATTAAACCACCGACCTGCACATAGATTGCATATGAATCTTATTAGTCCTGGTCTAATTGCTGTGATTTGCGTTGGTTTGATGTCTTTTCGACCTCTAGTGGCCCATGCTGGGCTATGGCTTGTCCATTAATCACATATAAATGGTTGTCACAGGTGGATTCACTGCTCATCTAACATTGCCAGTTGCTGTCAACTATTTGACAAATGGAAAAGGCTTGGGGAGCAGGAAGATAGGAAGGTGACTAGGGACCTAGGATTTTGAACAGAAGATGCAGTAATCATCTTCCATATAATTTAATATTCAAGTTCTGTGTTTACAATATATCATTCTACATCCATACATCAACTTAACAAAGTCTTAGTAAATACATAGTATCAATTTTTTTTCTAAATCAAGCAATAAATCTTACATAATTACATTTTTATACACAAAGTACTTTCCAGATGGCTGATTTGGCCACAAAATGAAAGTTACGTAAATGACCAATTATGTGTGAAAAACAAGCACATGCTGCAAAAGACATGCAGCAAGATTCCTCAGCTGTGAGTGACCAATGACTGTTGGGTCAGGTCTGGTCAGTGGTCTGAAAAGTGAGTTTATTGGAAGTACTTACGTTTTTTTAATGTATTTTTTTCAGGAGCAACTAGCCCCTGAAAAGTGAGTTTAAATTTTACTTTACAGCTTTCTATATGTTCACCCATCTTAATTATTAACATACTAATAATATTTGTATTTTAAGTTTTAAAACAAAATAAATCCCAATTAAAAAAATGTCCCCAAAACAGACAAAAATTAAATGGTAAATGGCCTGTATTTATATAGCGCTTTACTAGTCCCTAAGGACCCCAAAGCGCTCTACATTGTAGCCACAGCCACCCTGGGGCGCACTGACGGAGGCGAGGCTGCCGGACACTGGCGCCACCGGGCCCTCTGACCACCACCAGTAGGCAACGGGTGAAGTGTCTTGCCCACGGACACAACGACCGAGACTGTCCAAGCCGGGGCTCGAACCGGCAACCTTCCGATTACAAGGCGAACTGCCAACTCTTGAGCAACGATCGCCCGCAATTAATGAAGTGTAAACCCAATATTGTCATGATCCTGGGCCATGTTGGCCCAGTATTCGCAGTTTTCATGTATTTTGTTCCTTATTTAGGCCATGCTTCCTGGGTTGCCCTGTTATGTTGTTCCTTATGTGTGTTCCCCTTGTGACTCTTACCCCCTGTGTGCCCCTCTGTGTATTTGTGAGCCCTCGTCTCTCCTTGTGTTTTATTCCATGTTTCCCCAGCCTGTTATGTCTGTGTTCTCCCCGTGCTCTCTCTCGTCCTGTCTGAACCTCTGTACTTCCTGTTTTACTTTGCCCGTCTCCCGTCAGTGTTGCGTTCACTCCTGCCGTGACTTGTTATGATTATCAGTGTCACCTGTGTTCCCCGTGTGCTCCCACTTCCCTCGTTAACCCTCTGTGTATTTATGTCTGCGTCTCCCTCAGTTCTGTGTCGCGTTCTCCCTCATGCTGTGTGTGATTCTCCCTGTGTTTCTTGGTGAGCTTTATATTTAGTTTTTCCCAGTTTAGTTTTGTATTACTCGTGATCTGTCTTTCCAGCAAGAAAGCTGTGCTCTCTGAGTTTATTCCCCGTGTCCCCGTGAGTTAGCATTTGGGTCCTCTCCTGCCTGCCACACAGCCGAATCATGACAAATATTGCTTATTTCCAAAGAAATGAAGAGTCTTTAATTTTTATGGTAATTTATTGTAATAACAAGCCATAAAAACACATTAAACAAAAGTTATAAATTGAAATGCATGTATTTGATGCCCAAGCAAAACATGATTTAGTACTTGGTGAAGAAACCCTTGTCGACAAGGACAATCATGAGACATTTCTTGCAGTTATTCACAAGGTTTGCTCACCTCTCCGGGGTGATTTTTATAGAATTTGTCTAAATCCATTAGGTTTCTTGGCTGCCATTTGGTAACTCTCAACATTTTCTATAGGATTGAGGTCTGGAGACTAACTAGGACACTCCATCTTGATCTTAATGGACTTGTCTAGCCTATGTTTTGTTGCCTTGGTGGTATCTTTTAGGTCATTGTCATGCTGGAAGACTTATGCTCAGCCCATCTTCAGTCTTCTTACTGAGCGAAGGACGTTATTGTGGAAGATTTTATGGTACACATCCCTGTCCATTGGCTCCTTAGTGAGATAAAGTTGTACCCATACCCTCACCAGAACTTCCTTTAATATTATTAACAAGGTCTTCACATCTAGTTTTGGGCGATCCACCCCAGTTCTCATGATCATCCTTGCAACATGAACAAGAACTTTCATGGAGCTCCAGATAATAACAGCATGTCTGTGCTTGTCTTGTTAGGCCGCAGTGCAGTGTTTATTCTCTGTAATAAAATTCTGTGAAACTAAGATAAACCATGGGTTTAAATACACTGAGGTAATGAGGGAAGACAAAAAAGGTGGGGAAAACAAACACAACTTAAACCAATCATGGTGGACAAGACAAAAAACGTAATTAAAATTGAAAGAAGTAAAACTAAATACAATACACAAAATAAAACTCAACACGTATAGCCCATGAACATCTAACACGCGGAATACACAATCCAACTAATATTATTTGTAACTAACTCAGTTTGGGGTGCCTATGGCTGTGGAGGAAGAGCAGGAGATAGAGCAGGTCATCTACTAATTTGAATATCTGAGGTTTGATCTCTGGCTATTCTGGTCTGCATGCCAAAGTATCCTTGGACTAGATACTGAACTCTAAGTTGCTCCTGATATGCTTATCAGTGTGAACTGGCTCAATCTGATGTGTTATGGCGGAAAGAGATTGACCATTCAATGCTATTACTGCCATCGAGAATAGAAGGTGGATAATGATACTAGGCTGTTTCACTAACTGCTCATCCAAACGATGTTATCTGTTGTCCAGTTCTGCACTGGACTCTAGCAACACAAGAAGAAGAAAGGCTATGTGTATTGATTGAAATAATGGTGACCAGGCGCTGCATGGGTGTTTTCATTTTCTCAGGGGAGGTTACCCAACCACTCCACACTCTCCTCTCCTACTGGCAGGTGCTGTCTTTTGGCCAAATTAGGCAGGACACAATGAAGTGGCCAACTGTTTCCAATATATACAGAGTTTGGCCTCAATCCTCTGCCGCCACTCCTCCGATGTTAATTTCGCATGACTGTGCTGCATGGACTCCCCACACTGGTCACATGGGGGGAGCTTGATGCAGAGGCTGATGGGTAGGAAGCAGAGTACGACTAGTCCTATAAAAAACAGTAGGGGAACTTTGCCTCTCCACTAGATCAAATTCAGGGCTTAGGGTCATTTCAACAATCTTGAGTGTACCAGTGAACCAACTGGTCCACCTCCTGTCTGTACATGGACTTGTCATCATTCTGGGTCAGATCAGTGATGGTGATGTCATCTGCAAACTTCTATAACAGATGGTTCTCCTGAAGTGCAGTGAATTGCATAGAGGGAGAAGAACAGTGGAAAGAGAACCCACACCTGGGGGAGGCCATTACTGATGATCTGTGTGTCAGATGTGATGCTCTTCTGTCTTACCTGCTGCTGCCTGTCTGTCAGGAAGCTGGTGATCCAAAGCTAGTGACAGGTGGAGGTGAGCACAGTAAGCTGGGTGAGTTTCTGGTAAAGGATATGTGGGATACAGTGTTGAAAGACGAGTTGAATTCCACAAACAGGATCCCGACGTATTCCCCGATTGGTTGAGATGATGCAGGATATAGTGTAGTCCCATATTGACTACATCCTCGGCCGACCTGTTTGCCCAATAGGCAAACTGCAGTGGGTCATCTATCATGTCTGAAATCTGCTTCTCCCGCTCAATAAGCTGACTTCTCAACTTCCCTGTCTGAACCACCAGATCTGTCCATTGTTACCCCATGTCTGTAGAAAGGACCTAGTTCTCTCACTCCTTCCACACAGACCCTATGATTGTGCCATAGATCTCCTTCCTGGGGCCCCTTTGCCTACCAGCCCCTCTACAGTCTCTCCAAACCAGAGCGGGAGGCAATGGAGAAGTACATAACTAACTCTCTTGCCACAGTAAAATTCGCCCCTCATGCTCTACCTTTACGGGGAGGATGAGTGGTTTTTCTTTGTGGAAAAAAAAGATAAAACTCTGCTCCCATGCATTGATTACCGTGCATCAAACAAAATTAGAGTTAAAAACAAATACATTTTGCCATTACTTACCTCTTCTTTCAAGCTGTTACAGGATGCCATCATTTTTACCAAACTGGATCTCCAGAGTACTTGCCATCTAGTGAGGATATGGGAGGGGGACGAGTGGAAGACAGCCTTCAATACACATCTCAGACATTTTGAGTAACTTGTTATGCCTTTTGGTTTAACAAAAGCTCCTGCTGTCTTCCAGTTGTTGCTGAACAATGTTTGTTGGGATTTGATCTGGGATTTCGTTTGGTGTATCTTGATGATATTCTCATATTTAGATCTGTTCAGGAACACAAGATCCATGTCAGACAAGTCCTGCAAGATCGCTTGGAAAACAAACTGTTCATGAAGGGTGAGAGACACCCTTAACAACAGACATAGTCTCATTTCGTTATGTAATTGAGAAGAAACAACTCAAATGTGATCCTGCCAAGATTCAGGCAGTAGTGAACAGGCCTGGTCCGTCACATAGAAAACAGTTGGAGAGCTTTTTTTTGCAAACTTCTACCATTGTTTGTTAAAGAGTTCAGAAGGATAGCTCTCCCCCCTATCCAGTCTTACCTCTCCCAAAAATGCTGTTCTAGTCGACTCATCCCACCAGTTTATCAAAGCAGTGGATGCCTTGGATACCAGACTTGGAGCAGTAGCAACAGGTAAATGGTAAGCTGCAGCCATGTGCCTTCTTTTCACGTCATTTCTCCCCTGTAGAGAAAAGCTATGATATTGGTGACCATGAATTTCTAGACGTAAAACTAGTCCAATTGAAGTATTGGCTTAAGGGGGCAGAACCGGACCATGATAATAGACTCCACATTTGGTGGAATCCCATATGGAAAAGATATATATAAATCTTATAAAGTTTTTATCTGTCTTGTATGAAACTTGTATGAAAAGCATACAAGAGTGAAAACACATATAAGATCCCTTGAAAAATTATATAATGAAACTTGTATGTTTTGTATATTTACTAAAAAAATATATGAAAGTAATGAGAAAGTGGCCACTTTCATGAGTAAATCATATATGTTTTTACTATTTCTTTTCCATATGGGATGTTCCCAGGTAATTCAATGGGACCATGCTGGGTCAAATTCACATATCACCCTGGAGTGAATCGCACAATTACCTTTCTTTTTTTTTTCTCTTTTTTTCTTTCTTTTTTTTTTGCCTGTCCCTTTTGGTTCTTTTGCCATCAGAATTATTGTCTAAAGGCAAAGAAAGATGTCCAACGGATTTACTTTACCAAATGGACCATTCCAGCCTTGCCATATTGGTCTATTTAATTCACCTTTGTTTTTATTGTTTATTTTATTTTATTTTCTCTTGCTAAACACGGGACAGACTTGACTGGGGAAACGAAAAGGGAGAAAGAAAGAGGGAAAGACAAATAGCGGGGAAGAGGAACGGTGATAAAGGGCAAAAAACAAAAACCAACAAACAAACAGACAAAAAATACATATATCAATCGCCTGGATCACCTGTTGAGAAAGAAAAAAGAGAAAACAAGCAAAAAAAAAAGAGAGCAATATAATAAACAACATCATCACGATGATCTATGTGAATATAACAGTAAATACTAAATATTGAATATTATTGTTCAGCACGTAAGATCGACAGCGCACAGTGTGCTTTGAGGTAGGAGCCAAAAAGGGTGTAGTTTGTGTGCTGAGTGCACTACTCAGCAACTCAGCAGCTGCGGAGCAGAAGCCAGGGGGGTTGCAGTGATGTGCCCGTGAGCTCTGCCGGGAGCCAGCTGTGCCAGAGTGACCGAGCCCCAGGCCGAGAGGCCGAGGGCACCCCACCCCCAAAGGGGCCCGAGCAAGCCCCAGGTTCCAGGCCCCGACAAGCAGCCACCAGGAGTGAGCCGGTGCGTACCTGGACGCCCATCCCCGGACACAAAGAACCACCAATGCACAATTACCTTTCTGCAAAAACTGTTCTGGTGGCTGTGCAAGGCACCACCTGGCACAGCCAGCTCACGTGGATCAAGTACACACACAATACCATGACCTCGTCCGCAACTGGCTATTCTCTGTTTGGACGGCCAAACAGCTGTTCAAAGCAACTGATATCCCAAAATCAGTCCAGGAGGGCACTGATGACTTATCTAGGAGTTCATAACAGAATCCAGAATAATATTTAAAGAACTGAAGGCCTCACAAGAGATTGGGTAAAAATGGCATCCATGGTGTTCTAAGGTAAAAAAAACACTGTTGGCGAAAAAGAAACAAAAACTCATCTCACATTTACCAAAAATAGATAGTAAATGGTCCAGTTCTAATATAGCTTGTTATAACGTTCTTATAATCCCTATGACTTTTAGGAAACTATCCTGTCGACTGAAAACATAAAATGTGAAAAGTTTGGATTCCGTTATATCTAGTGTAAAATTAATGCAGAATTCACAAAAAGAACATAATACCAACAGTCAGACATGGTTGTTGTGGTGTGATGGTCTGGGGCTACTTTGCTGATTCAGAACCTGAACAATTTATTGTAATTGATCGAACCATGAATTCTGCTCTCTTCCAGAGAATCCTGTCTGATCATGAGCTTGTGACCTACGGTTAAAGGTAACTTGGGTTAAGCAGCAGGACGATGTTTGGAAAAACACCAGCAATATCACCTCTGATTGACACAGAAGTTTTTCAAGTGGCCTGTTTAAAATCGGGAACCAAATTGGACAGAAATGCTTTGGTATGCCCTTAAACAAGTCATTCATGCTCAAAACCCTTCAACGTGGCTGAATTAAAGCAATTCTGCAAAGAAAAGTGGGCTAGATTTACCAACAATTCGGTTCAAGGGACAAAATAGGCCCTTTTAACTCTGATTATCTTTATCTGAAACATTTAAGTGCCACAAATATGCAAAAAAAAAAGCAACAACAAAAATCCCCAACAAAACCATAAGAAATCAAGAAGGTGCACTAATCACTAATTGAAAAACATTTCATTAAATGAAAAATAATAAAAACAAAGAAGACCATAGACTGTTGAGCAGCTAGACTCCTGCGATACTATTCCTCTCCAAGTCCAGCGATTGGTCTCCTTAGTCCTAAATGTTTGCATTTGGACTGTGGGAGGAACCGGAGTACCCAGATGAAACCTACACAAGCAAAGAGAGTGTCCAAACTGCACACAGGAACACCCCAGGGAGGATTCAAACCAACAGCTTTCTTGCTGTAAGTTGACAATGCAGTGCATCACTTATTGCTGAAATATTCTCAGATTTTGCAAAAGGTAAAAATAAATAGATAAAAGCACAGCAGTAATGTATTGTATTTATAGTATTTTAATGTTAAATGAAAGTAAAACTTTAATCTGTTCTATTTGCACTAGTATAGGGTGTAATCTACTCAGTGACAAGTGAAAAAAGCACAGAAATCAAAATGAATTAAACTGAAACAACTACCGACTTAAAGAGGTGAAAGAAAAACCTTGTGGCATTGACTGTCAAGCAACATTTGTCTCCCTAGCAGTTCCCCCTCTCTGAATCTCGGGAGGGATTTGTCAACTAAAAGAGTGACCATTAATCACAGAAAGGAGGTTGGAGCAGTGCATTTTAGAAGCAGAACATGACTATCCATTCATCTATAGCAAGATGGAGATACAAGTCACAGACCCTGAGTGCAAGTGCAAGGCCAAACATGGACAATCAGATGAAAGGCCAAAGCTAGGAAAAAAAAGAGTGAGTGTCAGCCAACATTTGAAGAATGATTGAATTTGTTTTCATGCAAATGTCTATTCAGCCCATCACACCAACCTATTACATTTAAGTCATACAAACATGGTGAAGACAGCCTTCTGAATTATAGAGAAACCATTGATCCCCTGGGACTTTCTATCAGGGTACTGGGTCTGAGAGTTTGTTTTGTATTTTTTGATTTCTTATGATGTATTGGAGAAATGTTAAGTTCTAGTGTTATTATTGTTATGTCTTAGTTAGGTTTTAGTCTTGTTAATGTTATCATCCATACTTCCTTTTTTATGAGTAATTTTCTGTTTCCTGTGTAAGTCTGTCATGTCCTTTATGTATGACTTTTAGTTTTGCCTGTTGTTCGTCCACCTTATGTGTTCCCATATTCCTCTTCTTGCGATCCATTTCATCTCCCCAATCTGTCACTTGTTTCATGTCTGCATGTTCCATGTTCTGTTGTCAGGCTTATGTTGTCACAGTCTACATCTCATTATGTTTCCTGTTTTATTTTGACAGTCTAGTGTTCCATGTTGAATGTGATTAATTTTGCTTATCCCTTGCCCCTTCCCTCATTACCCTTCTGTGTATTTAAGTCCTCTGTCTCCCTTTCTTCATTGTTGGGGCATATGTTTATCTCATGTGTCAGTTTTGGCCGGCGGTCATAGGTTCTGTCCAATAATATGACGCGAGACTGGAGTAAAAGACATCCATGGATTGGCACTTTATTAAAGAAGGAGCATGATAACAGCACAAAACACTAACCACAACTAAACAAAATGGCTTCCTTTTATACTCTACCTTTTCAGGTGAGTATCCGGAATAGCCCAAGTATGGGGGTTAACTAATCAACATGAAACATAACCCTCCACCCAAACAAACATACCATAACATTAAAGCACATCACAAACATATACATATTTCCAACACATACTATAAACAAACCAATAACATAAGCTTCACTCATTTCTATCTAAATTAAAACCCTCTTTAACCACACTCCCTAACCTGGCACACTGGTCTGCTCCAAGAGCTCTTAAACAGGTGATTGAGCCGCTTTCACTCTTTTGCTCCACATCCTGCAAGAAGCAACCAGGACAGGTGAGTACCTTTACAAGTTCTCATTTCACATATGTTTAGGTTATTGATAAATGATTAACTGCAAGCAGCTCTAACTTTGGCTCTTCTCCGACACAGGTAGGATGGCCAGTCCCACTGTCTCTTTTCTGTTACAAGCTGTCAATTTAATCGTATGTCAAATAACCTAATAAAAGACTCCATAAGAACTAATGTGTTTTCTTTATTACCGCATTTTAAATTCCCAATCCAACAATTTATTATTAACAATACCAACCAGGTAATGGAACCCCTGGTCTCCATTACATCATGTCCATGGATTTTCATGTCTCTTCAGGTCTCAGGTTTTTTCATGCTCTTGTTATGGTTTCCTCACGTCTTGATTTTTGCATGCTCCTGTTCAGGTTCATGTCGTAGCTTCATTCTTAGTTCTACCTGTTCGAAGTTTAGGTTATCATTTAGTCTTTGCCTCTATTTGCCTTTGTTTTTTCACTAACAGCCTAAAAAAAGGCTTGGTTTTTGTTATACTTCAGTTTTACCTCCTGTGCATTCTGCTTTTCGGTCCACACCACAACACACCGGCTACTCAGCTGTGACACATTCCTGCAAAACCATCTATGGGCTTTACTCAAAATGATCTGAAAACGAGAAAATATCCAGTGAACAGAAATTTTGTGATCCTAGTGGTCGGAGGAGAATATTCAGACTGCTTCAGGGTAGGAAGGCAAGAAGGCAGCATTAAGTCAAATAACCATTTGTTACAACCAAGATATGCACACTATGCATGTATAACACGTGGCAACTTGAAGCAGAAGACTATAGTCAGTGACAGTTCTAAGAACAGGAGACTATGAGTACCATTTACACAGACTTGTCATCACTGAATGATCTAAAAACCTTTGGTTTGTTTGACGAGTCTTGATTTCTGCTCCAACATTTTGACGGCAGGGTTTGAAAGCATGGCTTCAATCTATATCCCTCTATTTCTGCAAGATTTGAATGGAAACTTGATAGCTGAAAATACTTTATGAGTTTTGTTTCTATTGAACTTGGACTGTACACACTTTGCGTACAAAGTGTGTTATAATTAAAAAATTGTGAAAGTTTGAGATTACATTCTACATTTACCCATACTTTTATTCATTAATTTATACTATGCATATCTCACATCCATTGAATTAAGAATCACCAGTTAATATAAAATACATGTCTTTGTACCTAAAGACAAAACCACATAGAAAGGCTCAATCTCACAGGTGGACCCCACAACAGACTTTATTCACAAAAATCTGCACTTGTAAACTATTTTTTGTTCTTGACTTTTTCCTCCTATTTGTTTCCATGATCCTCAAACACGCACTTCAGTCCAATGTTGAAACCTCCAAGGCTTTTTTTTTAATTTTTTTTTTTAATGTAAGTATTTGTTCAAGGTTCAAGGTTCTTTATTTGTCACATGCATAGTTATACAAGTATAACACACAGTGAAATGTAGCCTGACACGCTCCTCGACATGTGCAAAAATTGGGGGGGGGGTGTAGAGGAAGAACATTATATATATATATATATATATATATATATATATATATATATATACATACATTAGGGGTGCAACGATATTCGTATCGATATTGAACCGTTCGATACAGTGCTTTCGGTTCGGTACGCATATGTATCGAACAATACAATTTTTTTCAATTTTTTTTTTTTTTTTTTTTTTTGTGTCCCGTTTGGATCTATAGCCATCAGAATTGTTGTCTTGAGGCCAAGAAAGATGCCAAGAGGATTTATTTTAAGTGGATCATCATATTGGTCCATTTGATTGACCTTTATTATAATTATGAATTTATTTTATTTTCAGTTGCAAACGGGACAGACATGACTGTGGGATAGGACAGGGGGAAAGAATGAAAGAAAGAGGGGGAGAGAAAGAAAGAAAACCAAAGGGGAGAAAAAAAAAGAACAATACAAAATTTGTAATTTATTTTATCAACTTTCCTTCTGACGATGCTGTCTGTGTTGAGCGCTCAGTGAATCTGCATTTGACTACTCCGCCTAGGCTCGAGAGTGCAGCCTAGGCGGAGTAGTCGAACGCAGATTCACTGAGCACTCAACACAGACAGGATGGTCAGAAGGAAGAGCGCAGGGCAAGCTAGCGAGACAGAAGTGGACCTCCCCACCCTCATTCAGATCTGGCGTTTGGAATTATTTTGGTTTTCATCTGACGTATGACCCTGAAGGTAAGCGAGTCATGGACTAAAGTAAAACAGTATGTTGGATGTGCCATGCAATGCTCAATTACATGGGTGGGAGCTAGTGTGTTAGCGCAGTTAGCTCGTTAACGTGTGTCTAGCCCCTCTGTATAGGGTAGCTCGTTAACGGAGATTTGCCGTGTTGTGGCGTTAAGGTTATTTCAACGAGATTAACCTGAAAGCACTAGTGGGAACACAACGAATATGACTGAACATTTACACCGACATCATCCTAGTGCAAAGACAAAAACAAGAATGCATGCTACAAACTTTAGCCGAGTCATTTAGACAGCTGTTAGCACAGGATTCTCCTTATGGAGACCTGATATGTTTAATATGCTGCTGAGAATATAGCCCAGAAGAAGCGGATAGTATAGCTTTTATTTTGGAAAGAGACATTTCTCTGTAATAAACTCTCTTTTCCAAAGATGAGTGATTCCTCAATCAGATACAGGGCTCGCAATATCGCTAGCCCGACGTCCCGGGGCTATCTCTCCCCTGCCTGTCGGGCTATTGTAGGAAGGAAAAATATATGTCAATGCTTTTGCATTCTTTCAGAAATGTAGCTGGGTAATTATGTCATTGGGTGAGCCACTGTCAATATGTGACATATTGAAATCGTGTTTGAATTTGCGCTTGTTTTTTTTTCACTTTGCAATCGCGCGAACTGTGTATAGAGAGCGACAGCACTGATCTGTGAGTGATGATAATTTGTGCACCAATTCCTCTGACATCGTCTTATTAATTGTTAGCTTACTATGCAAACATGACAAGTGAAATCTCCCGCAGCTTAAACATGTGAGAGGTTGATCGCGCAGAGAATCACTGAGCTTATGTGAGTGCGGCAGGATATATATTTCACTACGATGACCTGGATGATTGAGAACCTTCACAGACAGATATATATTTTAGTTCTGCTGAGTCAAATAAGACAGGTCAGGGTGAAGAAGTGACAGCCAAAGAAAAGCTTACCACAAAACGGAGAAGTTATGACAAATCAGACTATAAGGCAAAAAGAAAGTGCAGCTTTATGGTTTCATGGACAAAAGAATTTCTGTGGCTGCAATATGACGAGCTAAAAAACAACACGCACAAGGGTTAGGGTTAAATTTAAAAACTGTACTTTTGTGTTAAAATATATATTTATAATTTTAATAAATGACAAATTAAAAAGGCATGAACATTTTTTTTTGTATCGAAAAAATATCGTTGCACCCCTAATAAATAAATATATATATATATATATATATATATATATATATATATATATATTTGTTAAGTATTTGTTCACAATAGATAGATAGATAGATAGATAGATATTTCATGCAGATGAAAGCAAGTTTGAAAATATTCAAGATAATGGTTATATACAAACTTTGACTCTCTGATATTCACTCACTTTCACTGCAGGAAATGTTTTCAGTTAGAAGCTGTCTATTTTAAAAGCCTTCTACTATTCTTAATACACAAAGATCCCCCACCCCCCATCTCCATCATCTATCATGTATGGTTGTGTCCATATGGAATCAGTATTTTAAAACTTCTTTATTGCTTACGGAATAGCAAGGAAATGGGTAGAGGACATTAGAGCATTCTCTGATGTATATGCTATCAGATATCTTAATCTTAAGCAATGCTTGAGCAGGGGAGAGAGACTGAAGATCCTATCACAGAAGATTTTTTAGATTACTGAAGATCTGCTCTGCACCATACACACCCACTAGCTATACACACACATACAAACGCGCAACCACACACACACACATAATTCCACTTAGAATAGGACTAGGCTCACATAGCCATTGTGGAGTCTTTGTAAAGAGATGACATGAGAACACAGGGGAAGCTGAATGCTGACTGTGGCCTCAGTTCTGATAGCATTGTGATGAGAGAGGGGCAGAGCAGGAAAGGGCTGCTTACTGAAGAAGAAAAAAGAGAAAGGATGAATGTAAAGAAAGCTTTATACTAACACTATGAATGCATACAACTCTAAAGGTCTACAACCTTTGAAATCCCCTTTCTAGCCATCTGATTTCAAAGATTCTTAGATATCAAAATGACAATATTGGTTATACCGCTATTGTCAGAGGACTGTGGGGAAAAATGAGGATGAATGGAAAGAGCAGCTGTGACTTACAAGTCTTCACCAAATTCAAAACTGACCATTACATGGTCAAAGTATAACATATCAAAGCTGCTGATATGCTCCAATCAAAATGAATTAAAATTCTCTAAAATGCTCTGACTTGATTACAAATGTACAGCCCTATATCATAAACCCATTTGGCTAGTATCCCCAACAGCCTTAACCTTAGAAGTATAGACTCAACAAGACCTCTAATGGTGTCTAAACAAAAGAAAGAAAAAAACAACGATGCAAATGACCAACATATAAAATATCTATTTAGTTTTGCTAAAAGCTTATTTGGTTAAATTTTACACACAAAATTGTGAGGTTTCTATTTCCAAGGTAAAAGACTGGGTTTGGATCTACAGTTGCCCCTTGAGCTACAGACAATACTACAGACTTGCACGTTCCTGATGTGCTTGTGTGTTGTAGCAAAGACAAATTTGACAGCCTCTGTGACCTGCCAGTGGCGGACAGAGTGGAACAGTGTGTGTGTGTTTGAGAGAGTGTCCAGGAGAAAACAGTTTAAGAGGCTCCTGAATGACATAGGCCTCCCAAATGAGATTATATGTTATTGTGAGTGCGAGGACCTGGCTGTAATTCAGTTTGAAGAGAACATCAGGCCTGCATTAAACTGGAAAAGTTCAAACTCTGCAATATGGGCCAATAAGGAAGCGCTAAGGCGTTTGGTAGGGCATAAAAGCAGAAGAGAAAAATAACACCAATAAAGCATAAACATTTTTTCCCAACACCACTGACTGGAATATGTGCAGAACTTATCTTATTGCTTAATTTGTCTTAACCACATACGAGGAATCTTGTATAATTACACTTTAATAAATATATAAATGAATAATTATTTTATGAATAAAAAAATAATCTAATGGACACTCATTCAAAATTAAAAACCTGATGAAAAAACAAGCCCTTCAGAATTAAATGGAGACTTAAATCTCTATTTATTTCTATTTAAATAAATTTTCAATAAAATTTGATATTAAGCAAATGACTACGATCCGCATATCACATAGATGACCCATCACCGGTGACTTGAGCAGGAAAAAAAAAACAAGAAAAAGAAAGAGAAAGACAAGCATCTCCAGCAAGAACCAGACACCTGGTACTCAATAGCCTCAAAAACTGCAGTACTTTAGGACCAGTTCTAGCACCCAGCTTTTGCTGGGTGTTAACCTTGGATTTCTGTTGATCCGGACTCATTCACTCCTCAAGGAGGCACTTGGCTGGACACTCACCTCTCATGCTCACCTGCCTGATAACCCTCTTTTTGGTTTAGAGTTCTCCCTGGGACCATGCTAGCGACTAACTCCTGTCAAGTAAGGCAGTTCTTTGAACCTTCAAACATATCAGAGATTTTATTGTGCTGCAACTCTGCCTCAGTCCCTTCTGCTCTTAAGGACTATTCTGTAGGATTGTGGACCCTAAGCTGCCTGTCTGTTCCAGTTCAGCCCTATCTGTTGAATAATTTCCAAATAGAACCCTCTGCTGTGCTAATAAAGTCTATGAATGACCAGTTGCTGTCTCCTGGGTTCTTCTTGATATCCACTTGGTAACTTTGCCTCTTAAAGCCATGAAATCACCTTTATTCTTCAACATAGATTACCTGTATTCTCTTAAAGCAGTCTTCAGGAATAGAAATCTCCAGGCTTCTTGAAGGACATTCAAAAGCTCTTGCTTTGATGTTTGCTGTATTTTGTTACATTCTCTGTCAAGACAATCCTACACTGCTTCAAAAATATAGAGGTCTGGAATCTTGGGAGGTGGACGAGCTGGCCCTGATGAGAAGCATGAACAGAGACTTTGCCTCCTCCTGTGTCTTATGTTTTACGGAGTCGTGGCTCTTTGAGGACATCCCGGACTGCGCGCTCAAGTTGGAGGGTTTTCATCTGCTGTGCGCGTACGGGCAGGCCTCTCTCTCTGGTAAGACCACAGGTGGAGGCGTCTGCTTCTACATTAATAGTGGCTGGTGCACAGATATAACAGTGATTGCTCAGCACTGCTCTTCCTCTCTGGAATACCTTTTTATTCACTGAAAACCATTTTATTCTCCGCGGGAGTTTGCTTCATTCATCTTGGCCGCTGTTTACATCCCGCCAGATGCGGATGTGCAGGCAGCTCAGTGCACACTCGCGGAGCAGATACTGCACATGGAGCGGACATTCCCGGACTCTCTCATTATTGCTCTTGGGGACTTTAACAAAGCCAATCTGAGCCATGAGCTTCCCAAATACAAGCAGTATATTAAATGCCCGACCAGAGAGGAGAGGATATTGGACCACTGTTACAGCACGATCAGCGGGGCCTATCGCGCAGTGCCCCGCGCTTCACTCGGACTTTCTGACCACATCATGATCCACCTGATCCCCGCGTACAGACAGAGGCTGAAGCTCTCCAAACCGGTCGTGAGGACTAAAGAACTGTGAAGCAACGAGGCTGTGGAGGAGCTTCGCATGTGTTTGGAGTCTACAGACTGGGACACAATGAAGGCTGCTTCTAACAGTTTGGACGAGTTTACGGACACTGTCACCTCCACTTTTGCGAGGACAGCATTGTGCCATCACGCACCAGGGTGAGTTATAACAATGACAAACCCTGGTTTACTCCTAAACTCAAAAAGCTGTGGCTGGAAAAGAGAAAGGCGTTCAGAAGCGGAGACAGGGACTGCTACAGAGATGCCAAGTACAGGTTCACTAAAGAAGTGGACATTGCTAAACATCAGCACTCTGAGAAGATGCAGCAGCAGATCTCAGAGAATGACTCGGCCTCTGTGTGGAAAAGTTTTAGGAATATCACCAACTACAAGCTTAAAAGCCCCCACTCCACTGATGAATTGCTCTTGGCCAACACCCTTAACGACTTTTACGGCCGTTTTGACGAGCCATCAAGCAGCCTTCACACCTCCAATGGCCCCGACAATAGAGACACTTTGGACACTCATTCCCCCACCTCTCTTGGCTCCAGTCAGATGACCAGGGTTTCCTGATGGGACTGCCTGTCTACCCTGCAGCCATCTCGCTGTGCTGAGGAGCCTATGCAGGCGTATGGAGACAGCCATGTTCAGGTGAGGTGGGGAAGATTCGGAGCCTAGGCTCAGCTGTCCTCCAGCCGCCCTCCTCCCTCCTGACATCCTTTGAGTTGGGCCTAGTGGCCAGCACTGCTTGCAGGCTGTGTTCCCCTGGCATATTGCCCGCTTCGCCGGTTTCCGCACCAGTTGGACCTCGCTGTGTCTGATGCGTCAGCCAGTGAATGAGTGTTCTTTAGCCCGCAGCTATGGCTCCCTTTCTGGCGTTCCCCTTGCAGGGTTGCGTGGCCAGTAGGTACTCCACTCAGCGGCTCCTCTCACTCTTGGCATTCCAATGCTTTTTGTTGTTGTTGTGCTAAGCTAATAGGCAGAATGCTACCGGTATAGCTCTAAAGAATGTAGCATCATAGGCAGTGTAGTCCGTGCTGCAGGGAGAATGGACTGCCATACCCGTTATTTGTCTGTGAGCGCGAGGAGTGTATTTGAAATTGCTACACAGTGTTGGGAAGGTTACTTTTAAAATGTATTACACTACAGATTACAGAATACACGCCCCAAAATGTATTCTGTAACGTATTCCGTTACGTTACTCAATGACAGTAACGTATTCTGAATACTTTGGATTACTTAATATATTATCATGCTTTTTACAACAACGTGAATGTATTATTGCTGTGATTTATTACTGTTACTGAAGGTCCGCGGCTCCGAACCGTAGTAAAGGGACCTCTGGCTAATACGTTGGGCTCATAGCCGAAAACTAGCTTTACTTTGTTGTCTGGGTCAACTTTGCTAGCGAGAGACAGAGAGAGGCGTTGAAAGGCTGCTCCAACGGAACTTATTGTTTTCGGAGGAAAACACGAACACAGCGTACAGTCGAGTCTTAATAGCTTACTTACAACTGGGCTCGTCAGGCACTCTTCTTGGCTGCAGTGGTTATTATTATATTTACATGCTTCCAGCTCCCGTTTTTGCTCGATGACAGCTCATACTTCCTTTTTCTCCCTCCCTCGCTCACAGACAAATAACGGGTATGGCAGTCCATTCTCCCTGCAGCACGGACTACACTGCCTATGATGCTACATTCTTTAGAGCTATACCGGTAGCATTCTGCCTATTAGCTTAGCACAACAACAACAAAAAGGCCTCTCTCACCCAGGAAACACGCAGAGAGAGAGCGTCACCCTGTAACCATGGCGCTGCCGCCTGGAACAAAAGAACGTACTGTAGCTGTCAAACAAAACCCAAACAGGCCTGATCCGCCACAATATGAAACAGGGAAGTACCGCCGTGTAATCCATTTATTTCAACAAAGTAACTGTATTCTAAATACCACCTTTATAAACGGTAACTGTAACGGAATACAGTTACTCATATTTTGTATTTTAAATACGTAACGGCGGTACATGTATTCCGTTACTTGCACTGGAGAGGGAGAGATACAGTGTGTGTGTGTGTGTGTGTGTGTGTGTGTGTGTGTGTGTGTGTGTGTGTGTGTGTGTGTTTGTGCGTATATGTGTGTGTGTGTGCCTCAGGTCTCTCCAATAACCAGCACAATCTTTGAAGAAAGACTTAAACAAGTTTCAAGACTCTCCAAAATCTGTGCAGGTCTTTGAGGAGAGTCTGGACATTTGTTGCTGGCTACAAATTCAAATGGAAGCATACTGCTTTAAGAGCAATGACAGCCTCTTGAATATCAACATCTGTGCTATTTTTAATTGACAACAACACAATACATAACTTACAAGTATGCATAAGAAATAAAATATATAAAATAATTAATCTATTATTTTTTTCCATTCTACTTAAATCTTTACACTAATAGCCAGGGGGCATAAGCAGGGCTTAATTTTACATATAGTTCTGCGTATAACTTATCTATTACATGTAAATTGGTGGTTGCGTAGTGGGCGAATATTACTGGCATGCAGACAGGACTAAACCACCAAACTATTCAGTACACAATCTGCTTTTCATCCTAAACTGCAACCACCTTTTCTTCTTAATTCTGCTACAGGAAAAAGAAAAAATGTAGCTTTATCCATCTATTAACCAGTATGTCTTATGTTATTTAATGCCATTATTGTTCAGTAGCTTTTTCATAGTCTTCAGGTAGTCAGCATCTGGGCCATCACTGAAAGAATACAGATTAGAAATTAAAAAATTAAATTAAAAAATAATTGTCATCACACACACACACACACACACTCCCATGTAGATGTAAAGACAGAAAATTGGGACTAAATAATATATTTAAAGCTACCTATTAAATCAGTAACTTTAACAGTAGTGTTCTTTCAGTGATCTAATTTTATGAGTTCAGTTCAATTCAGTTTTATTTATACAGCACCAAATTACAACAACAGTCGCCTCAAGGTGCTTTATATTGTAAGGTACAATAATACATACAGAGAAAAACCCGACAATCATATGACCCCCTATGAGCAAGCACTTTGGCGACAGTGGGAAGAATAAAACTCCCTTTTAACAGGATGAAACCTCCAGCAGAACCAGGCTGAGGAAGGAGTGGTCATCTGCCATCTGTCTAGACATTTCAGTTTCTAACACACAACTGTAAATGTGTTTGTGTTTGTTTGTTTGCTTGCTTGCTCATTTTACTTCAAGTCAAGTCAGTTTATTTCTAAGCACATTTAAAATCAAGGCTTAACCAAAGTGCTGCACAATTAAAAGGGATAAGCATTAGGCCTTTCAAACCAAGTCTGCTATAGTATACTCACAATATGTTTCCACCTTCTGACTGTATTTTTAGTGGAATGGAACTTGTAGTGATCACGTCCTCTCCATCTCCATTTGTGGTTATTCTAAACAGAAGCTTCTGATTGAATGCCTTTTCCAGCAGAGCAAGAACCTTCTTGCCTTCAAGGTTGTCAGGCAGGTAAGCACAGAGTACTTCCCCAGCATAATGCTGGCCAGGGTGAGGGTGCATCTCCTATAGGAAGATATGTTTAGTGCATAAATAGACATTCATTAAACCATGTGCTTAAGTCTAACCACACTGTACTTAAGTCATCATATTTTAAAGAGTTAATTAAATATATAAAACTGTAATTAATAACTATTAACAAAACTATTTAGATTTTTGTTTAGTACTTTGCTTATTCTTTATTAAAAATATTTTTAGCCTAAGCAAGAGTTCTGAGGTTTTATTTAATAGCAGGCTATAAAGCCCACAGGTAAAATATGCACATTAACTAAGGCGAGATTTTAATTTAATTTAAAAATAGACTCTGACTTGATTGACTCAGAGGAATTCTGTTTCCCCATTCCAGAACACCCGATCAGGTTAAGTTCAGCAAATTGTGAGTACGTTCACCCTGAGCTAAGCGTGTGCACTCTTTCATCATCACAGAACAAATTCTGATATATGTATTGACACCATGTCTACTGTGGTGATTTATCCAACTCACATTTTTGTTAGATAAAGTCGGAATGCTAATTTTGAATGTAATTATCTAGCTGTAACCTGAGAGAGGCAAAAACGAAAAAAGGAAAAGAAAAAAATGAAGAGAAAAATTGTTCATATTAAGCAGTTTACTGATGGACCTGTGATATTAGTTATCTAGACAGCAACACACTGCAGAGTGGTCAAGTGTGGGTTTTTTTTATTTTGGTTTGGTTTTCTTTTGCTTTTCTGGTGGTTGCTAAATCAGTTGTTAGCTAAATCTATTTCCTGTTACACCTCAGAAATACCAGAAAACCCCTGCCCAGTCCTCAAAAAAAAAAAAAAATATTGGGAGATACAAAATTAAGATTAACTTAATGATAGGATGAATGATAGGAAGAGTATACAGAAACTTTACCACATGATTTATCAGAGGAACGGGGTCACTAGTATATTGATAAAATGACTGTTGATAGTAGTAGAATGTGCACAGTTTATCTAAGACTCAGTCAAATGTTGCAAAATTGATCAAATTGTGCTCCTCAAAGCCCCCCAAAATACTTAAAAGCTACTCAAGAGTTTAAATATCCTTCTGGAGATTCCTTACTTGTGGTTCCTAGAGTATTTAAAACTAAAATGGGAGACCTTCCGCTTTCAGACGCCTCTTCTGTGGAACCAGTTCCCAGTTTAGATTTGGGAGACAGATGCACTCAGCTGCATTGTGGAGAGCACACTGACTACCTGCATCACTGCATGGTACGACAGCACTACTGCTATGGACCACAAACGCCTGCATAGAGTGATAACAACTGCAGAGAAGATCACCAGGACCCTGCTGCCCTCTCTGAAGAGCATCTACCCTCGCCAAGTGCAGAGGAGAGCTGCCTCCATCCTCAAAGACCCCACACACCCACAACACAAACTGTTCACACTTCTGCCCTCGAGACGAAGGTTTAGAAGTGTGAAATCCAGAACATCTCAACTCAACAACTCCTTCTTCCCCACTGCTATCAGAGTCTTGAACAGCTGATCTATTTTAACAGTAATAATAATTTTAGCACATCAGGTCATCTCACATATCAAACCAGCAGATTAAGCTCATAGCTCTTTTGCACATAAATCTATTTAATACTCTAAATTTTTTTGTCTCCATTTATTTATTCATGCTATTTGTATTTATCTATTTATAATGGGGCAGAATGACAAAAGCGAAGCTGCCATATCACGCCATCGGCCCCTCTGACCATCACCAGTAGGCGGTAGATGAAGTGTCTTGCCCAAGGACACAACGACCAAGACAGACAGAGCTAGGGATCAAACCGGCAACCTTCCGGTTACAAGATGAGCTTCCCAACCCCCCTGAACCACGGTATATATGCACAGGAAATTCAAAAGTGTTAAATGTTTTGGTGTTAGTAGTTTTCTTGCAAAAGTAGAGTTAATTTTACTCTATGTAGAGTCACATTCTTTTAATGTAACTCTGAGGTGTAAAATGATAATAGTTAAAATCGAGTGTTAAAAATGAGCGTTTCTATGTCAAATCTGGAGGTGTTACAATGGAAACATTAACTCTTGATCTTTTAACTCTGAACTCCTACAGGGGCTATGACACCAATAGAGTAAATTCACTAGTGATGGGGTTTCCGGCTCTTTTTAGAGATCCGGCTCTTTCGGTTTGGCTCACTAAAAAGAACCGGCTCTTTCGGCTCCGAACCGGCTCTTCAGGTTGTTTTGTTGCTTTAATTAATTTATTATTAACAATAGTATAAAATTATGCACAAAAGGAATTACCAACGTAAAAAAAAGTGGTTTTATTTATATATGTTTATATATAAATATATGCGGTGGCCCCTAGAGACAAAACACGTACAAACTCCAAAACACATTTCTAGCATGAACTGAACTTCCAAAGCAGAGCTACTAGATCACTTAAATTACACAATTGAAAGCATGTGTGTATTGTTTGTGTATTTATACACAGGCACTCATATATATTCAAATAATTTAAAAAAAATTCATTTACCTGTTACTACCACACACCAAATCCGGTCGTTGGTACTTGCTGGCTTGTGTAGCCTCTAGGTAACAAAAGCTCAACACTGCGCCTAGCATCCTCTCTCTAGGGGCCACCGTAAATATACTTTTATTTATTTACTCCACATAAAATGTAATAAATAAATCATATAATACAAAAATCTGATATTCACATTTCAACTTTTAACTATTTAAATTTTCAGCTTTTTCCTTTTACAAATTTAAAATGAAACAACACAAAACACTGCAAACCACAACACAATTAAATATAAATTATAATATGAAAACAAAAAGAAGATGCATATTCTCTGTCATATGGTCCTATACCTTTCTAATGTGATGTTGTTGTCCCTGGCTCTCTTTCTCTCTCTCTCCCTCTGGCTCTGTTCCTGTGCTACTGAGTGTAACTACCGCCCCTCCCCCCTCTGCCCAGCATAAAGCACAAGGCTCGCGTGCAGAGTGAAGCGGAAAAAAAGTGCGAGAGAGAGGGTGAGAGAAAAAAAAAAAAAAACCCACGTGGCAGCTCTCGATAAGGAGCCGGCTCGCGTCGTTCACGTCAAAGAGTCGGCTCTAAGAGCCATTTCGTTCGCGAACGACCCATCACTAAAATTCACAGACTCCGCCCCCAGCACCATAGGCTCCAATCGAAGCTGAAGTGAAGCCGTTTCAGAACATTGCTCTACATATTTGAGTTGTTTGCCAAGTCATTTTTTCAAAGACTGTTTCAATTATTATTATTAGCTTTTACTTCTGTGGCTCTTTGGAGTTGAGACAAAGCTGTGTGAAAGGCATTAGCCATGTTGCTCGGTGATAGCATAATATTCTGTTTTAGCTAGCTGAAAGGTATTGTTTGCAGGCAAATACCACAGCCTTGAAAAAAAGCTTGCATGTGAATTTTCAGTCACATTTTTGGTCAAACACACCTAAAACAATGTCTAGAATGTGAAATGTTGGTATAATGGTGCTACTTGAAGCCTGAAAATGATCTCCCATAAAAAAAAAACGAGCAGACAGCAGTAGCAGATGTCCTGACTGGGTTCTACGTTAGCATTTAAATCCCTCCAGAGTTTTGTGCACACGGTTTAGGTAAAAATGAAAAAGGTTGAGGTTTTACATTTAGTTCAGTATTACCTGTTGCCTGTGTCCTTGTCTTTTGGGAAAATACTTTACACAAGTAATGGCTCAAAAAGGATTCTTTTTTTTCTTTTTTTTTACTGTGCTGCAATTGATTACCGGATTATTTGTGCCATTAATTAGTGTCAACTAATTTTTATTCAATCTCCACATAGGATATGTGAAGATGGAATATGGGGGAGAGCAGAAGTGCGTTGAAGGTCCACAAAGTGATGAATGAAGGACATGCATATTGTATTGAAGAAATAAGTGATGAGAATGCTGTTATTTGCATTTACCAGCTCACCTATGTCAGACCTTTTGATAAACAAAATTCTAATGAAAGTGAGAACATGTACACTGTTACATCTTTCAGAAAATGTTTTGAAATTGTGGTGCACAGTTCAGAATAAATGTTTTTCAAAAACCATTGCGTCTTTTTAGTAAATGTTTATTTCCAAAAGAAATTTCTAGAAGTTCAGAACAGGAAAATTCCTGCTTTTTAGAATTAATCAGAAGATAACTCTTACGTAGTTAAACTAAAATACTCTTTGAGAGTTAATATATAAACACTTAACACCTAGTTAGCATTAGTAAGTATTAAATTATCAACTCCAGACAGATTTGGTGTTTAACACTTAATCAGAGTTAACGTACCAACTCTCCAAAAAGAGTTAAATTAACACTCTCTGATGTGGACCCATATAGTATAGACACTTTAATAGTGTTGAAATCAAATCTGACAGTGTTAATTTGGACATGCTGGATTTGCAGTGTGCATTTAGTGAGTGTTGTTTACAAATCAAAGTATGTGCTGCTCCTTTTTTTTTCTGTTTTCGTTTTCTATTTCCATCTACCGTGACTCACTAACCTGACCAACCAGTTCACCAGTTTCTTTCTGATAAGAATGCGGTGTATATGCTCTTACTCTAGTTCAAATAAAAGAATAGTTAGTGTTTCTCTTTCTTTTTGAACAATATTTAAAAAATATCTTTTGAACCGTCAATTTAGGGTTGTGCCACATAGTCTTCTTATGTTTAATGTGCTGTACATCTGCGGTCCTCAACCCCTGGGCCTCAGACCAGTACTGGTCCGTGAGTCATTTGGTACCGGGCCGCGAGAGTTGAGGCTCATGTGTGATTTTCAGGGTTTTTATCGGTTTTCAGCGTTATTTCGTTATCATTTTTATCGTTAACTCGGTTTTCCTGGGTCTTTTCACGCATGTTATGAATAAATCTTCTTTTTTTCGGTACCGGTACTAGTTTTATTTTGTTGTGTTTATCTGCGACACCTTAAAGGCCAGTCCGTGAAAATATTGTCGGGCATAAACCGGTCCATGGCGCAAAAAAGGTTGGGGACGTTGTGTTTTTTATCATTTTAAACAATGTTATTGACCTAGTGAGAGAGTTAATCAGAAGTGTTTGACTGTTTCTTTTTTTTATTATTATTGTTATTATTATTATTATTAATAATATTAATAATATAATTGACTTTAGCATACAGACTGAAGAAGCCTGGAGTGAAATTACCAACCTTGAAAGTAGTGGATGCCTTGCTCAACCTCATTAGCTATTTCAAATATTAGGTATTAGTACATATTAGCTATACCACATATAGTTGTCAGCAGATCCACTAAGCTCACCGTCTGTTTTCCTTCCAGGAATGAGAAGTTAATCTTCAGGGTATTATCATTAGGAAATCCAGCTAGGCCTCTGTTGATAACTTCCCAGGTCATTTTACCATCTGGTTGGCACCCACTTAGTGTACTGAACTTCCCATTTGCCTGTTCAGTAGCTGGACAGACAGAAGCAGATTTTCAGTGGAATTATCTACTAGTAAATAAGAAATTGTACCAGGCATTCAGAAATAGGTGTGTGTATTTTTGAAGGACCTTGTTCAACCAGCGATGGAGGACCCTGTCCATCGAGATAACGATTACAGTAAAGCTTGTCACTGCTCTGGTTAGAACCCATACTGTAAAGACAAGGGAAACAGTATGAATTAGCACTTTATCTAGAATAAATCGCGATGTTGGTAAATGTCTTATAAGAAAAAGGTTTTACCGTTCAAAAAAAATCAAGACAATTGTAAAACTGAAACAAATGAACAATGGAGTTCCAAGAGGAAGAGAGATTTTTATACATAGTTTAAGATTTGTGTTTAAATTTACTATCATGCTTAAATTCATTTTATAGATCTTCATTACTCGTCATAACCGCAGCTAGCTGTAGATGATGGACTGTGTATTCTTGCAGATGTCCACTCACACAAGAGGATTTCTGTAGACTGATTAGCACAGTTTGATGGTGTGTCAAGGCTGTAAATCACAAAACCCTCTAAAAACATTGAGCTCACAGGACATGCTTAGAGTCCCCTGAATAAAGGTGTGAATGGTTGTGAAATGGCTGTGTACAAATGTCTAAATTTGATGGCAGAAGATACATCCTTAACACATCGTATGTCGCTGCTTATTAGGGAAAAGTATTTTATGGCCCTCAAACACAAGAACTTCCTCTCATGTACTTCGAGTCCTAAAAAAACCAAAAGATTTGATAGCTGGCTTGTAACTTCAAATAAACATTTAAATGTGTCCGATGTTATTTTTAAATAATCTTTTATACTGCCATATACACCACATTGACTAGGTATATCTGAGTAGAGCAGGTGAACCTACCGAGTGCTGAAAATAAAGTTTGTACGTTTAGCCAGTCATAATGTCTTTGGTTTTGCTGCCTAGCATTTTGCCTGTTCTGTTCTTCAATCAGCTTGTTTTAATTCAGAACAAAAAGAAAATGTTTACAACACAACACAACATACATTAGTGGGTGAGTTCAAACTGACTAATAACTTAAAATTCCAATGATTACAGTAAATGTTAATTATTGATGAGTGCTATTCATACTCTTCTCAGTACCTGCTGAAAGGCTGTTATCCACACTGCAGAAAATTTTCTTGGTTTCTCCTGTCGTAACTAAAAGATCTTGGAGCTCCAGGCATTCGTTAGCTCATGAGGATATGAAAAGTGCACCAAATCAAAGACAGAAACAAGGGAAAAATAAGGTGGGTGTGTCCAGTTAATGGGTTGTGGTTTAAGGGCTGAATGATCTGCTCAACTGGTCTAGCAAGTTTGGTAATCATGGTAGTGTGTGTGTGTGTGTCGGTGTGTGTCGGTGTGTGTGGCAGAAGCAAGCAAGAAAAACAGTTTCACAGTAGTTTTATGTATGATCATAAGGATAACAATTTATTTGTGTTGTCTTTTATATTTTTATATATTTCATTGAATACAACCCCAATTCCAAAAATGTTTGGATGTTTTTTTTAAACACTTTAAAATAGAGCACCCACAATTGTCATTGTAAATGTACGGCACAATTGTGGGTGCTCCACACCAACTGTGTAGAAATAAAATATAAATAGTACAACAGCAGGAATAAATAAACATGAGAGATATATACAATTAAGAGGAATATATAAAAAACAACAGAAAAGGCAAACATTAGAGAACAGGCAGTTAAAAAGACTTGGTCAGAATAGAGTCCACATATAAGTAGTCTGAGGGATGAGGGTTATTTAGATCATGGCTCAGATTGGTGGGTGTGTCGTGAAATCAACAAGTCATGAACAGCTGTCATGGCTACTGAGGGGGAGTGAACTGTAGTGCTGGACTCAAAGAAGTCAATGTTTAGTGTGTTTATTTACATTGATTCACCAACAAAGTTATACCCAATGCATTAGAGGAAAATAGTTTCGACTTGATCCAGGGAATCCAAATACCTGGTTATCCAACAACAGAACACTCTCAAAACTCAGGGCGACTCATCACAGTCCAGGAAAGGGAATCCAGGGAAACTCTTTGCAGAGGGAAACACCAGGGTTTCACTAACTGTAGTTCAACACTACAGCAAAGAATGACAGCCAGTCACTACCTTAACTCGTGGCAGTTATGGGATCATTGGTGACAGGTGGGTGATGTGTTTCAAGCTAGAGTCCCACCCTCGCGCATAGACAACAACAACAACACAGACAGAGAAGAGAAGAGAAAAAACAAAGACAGAGAGACAGATAAAGTCAGTCGGAGAGGCCTTAGGGACCGTGATAGTCATTCATGCATGTGCCACGGTGTTTTAAGTTTAGCTTTAGCTACAGAAAGCAGTTGTTCAGTTTGGTAACTTGTATTCACATTTCTTCCAGAGAAGTGGAGGTGGCCATTAAATGTAAAATAACCGTTATAACACAGTGTTGTTATATTTAATTCGTCAACATTTAAACAGCAATGTTAATAGTCGGTTTATTTTTTATGTTTTTTTGCATATCAGAAAAGCACCGCAGCAATTTCCTAATGTTGTAAACCTGCTCAACATTTGGCAATAAACCCCTTTCTGATTCTGATTCTGATTCTGAAAATGGCATTTCAATTCACACAGATCAGCTTATTGATCTAGGTATTGGCCTATATCAAATTATCTTTTGATGCATAATTAGAAATGTTAGTTTGTACCGACGTAGAAATAAAACTTTAAGAAAAAAAAAGTTAAACACAGTAATAAAGAGTAAAAATCTTGATCATCTTAAATAACTGCAACAACATAGGAGTAAAGAGGGCAAGCAGTTTGGCTTAACAAATGTGTGCCCTGCCTCCTATATGTGAGGAAGGTAAAAACCCAAAGGACAAAAGACACACTTCTTGATAAGAATGTAAAACATATTCTTTTAGCGTGTGCCAAAAGCTTTCTTTGTCCTTTGTCCCACAGATGTATTTTAGAGATATCCTTGAACATGGTTTACTCAGACTGAGTTGCAGGTCTGGGTTTCAGGCAAGAGGAAAGAAAAGATGGTGGTAAGTGGACTGGTTCTTATGTAGTGCTTTTCTATTCTAACTGAGCACTCAAAGTACTTTAATGCAACTTGTGCCATTTGTCCAGGCAAACAAACACTTTCTTCTATGCTTTGTTTAATGAGTAGGTGCTGTCTGTCTAACATTTACACATATTCACATTTCAATGGGTGCACGGATGAGAAACTTGGAGTTAATATCTTGCCCAAGGATATTTGGCATGCAGACTGGAGCAGCTAGGGATTAAACCACCAACATTAGTAGGTGACCTGCTCTATATCTATTCAGCTACAGCCACCCCAAGATAAGGAGTCAAAAATTAGTGAAAGGAGAAAACCCTGTGGACTTTGCCTTTTCCTGCTCCTTACATGTAATGATTGCCCCACTGATTGCCTATATAGTCATGACAAATAACTCTTTTAGAATAAAGCCTTTGTTTAAATTTTGGAATTTTTCCTGATCTCCTGCCTAAAGTCTTTGGTGCCAAACAGAAATTTTATTGAGGGTAGCACTTAATAAAAAAGTCTCATGCTTAACAAATAATTAGAAACAGATGAGTATTTGCATTCATTTCTCCAATCATTCTCCATTTGTGGAGAGATAATGCTTTTAGAAAAGGGCTGAAAACTCTCAGTACCGCAGAGGTACAATACTTACTAAAGCCAAGTTTGCTCAGCAAGATAAAGGCTTTCTCTTGGGGTTTGTTCAGCTCAACATTTGGATCAGTTAGACTCAGGTGTGATGTCCAGTATGTCCCTTTATCTGCTTTGTTTTGTTTGTGTTATTGACTTGTCAGTTTTGATCAGGCTGTGAGAAGTTTATCTATTACATGGCAACATTTACCACTGTGACTCAAAAAAGTTTTTATTTTTTGAGCCATTCATAGTTTGACTTTCTGACGCTTTGTGCATCACTTTCGTGCTGCATAATCCAAGTGTGCTTGAGCTTTAGGCCAGAACCTGAAGGCTGGACGTTTACTTTCAGAATTGGCTGCTAGAGACCAGAATTCCTGGTTCCATCCTGCTTTGATACAGCAAGTCATCCATGACCAGTCAAGTAAACCCAGATCATCATATTACTGCAACCATTTGTGTTGGTATGATGTTCTTTTTATAAAATGTTATCTTAGTTTTATGCCAGATGTAATGAGAGTCAACCCTTCCAACAAGTTCAGCTTTTGTCTTGTCAGTCCACAGAATGTTTTCCTTGGATCATCAGGTATGAAATCACCACCTACTGACCAATCAATTTTCCAAAAATGATGTCACCATTCCTTGAAAAACCCTCAGGCCTCTGCAGGGAAAGTAGGAAGGGTTGTTTTTTAATAGAGTCTAGTATTAGCAGTGTAGCAGTGTAAAAGGCATATGCAGATTAAAATGAACTATTAGAAAATTTTATACACTTTCTTAATCACCAAATTAATCCTGTCAAGCTTCTGGGTCGGTTCGACCCAGCATTTTGAGTTTATTATGTTTTAGTTTATCTCTTGAATGATCGTTGTGTTACCTTTGTGATTTGTGGGTTACTATTTAAGTTCCATGTTTCTGTTACTCGTGGTTAAGGATTTGTGTTCTCATGTTTTGTGTGAGTTTAGTTCTGTGTCCTGTCTGCGTCTTCGTGTAGTGATCGCTTGTTTCCTGTTTTATTGTGAAGGTCTGTCTCATGTGAGTGTGTTCAGTTTTACCTCTCGTCTCGTCGATTATTCCTAGCTGTGTCCACCACCTGTGTGTAATTCCCCTGTGTTTCTCTGTGTGTATTTAAGTCGTGTCCTCTGTCATTGTAGTTGCTGGTCCGTCTGTGTATCCACCATGTTTCATCCGTGTGTTCTCCCTGCTGTCCGTCGTCATTCTCCGCTGCTCATCCTCCTTCATGTTCATGTCCTGGTTTGTGTTCACTAGCTTAGTTGTTCTCAGTTTAGATAGCCTTCTGTTCTGTTTGCTGTTTGTCTATTTTTATTTTTGTGTTCAATAAACCACCTCACCTTCACGAGTGCCTGCGACTGGATCCTCCTTCAATATTTCCACACGGCTCACTCTACTCACCGTGACAAATCCATGTCCATTCTTTTGACAGTGGAATGCATAGTTTGTGTTTCGTTCTGTGGTTTCAGTAAGGTAGACATAGGCTGCACATATGAGTGCACATAATGTACATAAATAATTATGTATTTAAAAAGTTACCTGGAAAACCAAAATCCTGCTTTGTAGTACAGGCCTTTGGTCTGCACTCTTGTGTAAATGATGCTAACTAAATCTCAGATTCCCTCACTTTTTCACTTAAAGTGTACATGTTTTAATGCTAACTTCACCCTGCTTAAAAAACTGTGATAGAATCAACAATGCCTATGAAGATGGATTTAGGAAGTACACATTTAAATAACATGTTTAACGCTTTCTTGTGCAGGTACAGAATATGGCATCACTTGTGAAAAACAAGGACAGCAAAACTAAAAAGCAGTTCCTCTGGGCTGCAACAATGAGTTTTGTGTTTAAAAAAAAAAGAAAAGAAACAAGGATATGCTGTCCACTTTCACTCCCAGTATCTTAAGCAGTATATTGTTGCTAACTAGCTGAATTTAAAAACAGGAGAATCCATCTATTAGCTGTAATTTTGTGGTTTGTAAAGCACTTAACGAATGAGGACAATGTAGAGGAGAGTATACTTTTATCAGCCTTTGTGTTTTGCATTTGCTTTGTACAAGTCCCTTCTCAAAACTTACAGCAGACTCATTGGATTACTGTGATTGGCTAGAGTACCACAACATATCCGTGTCACTTCCAGAGGTTACCACCCGTTAAACACTCAAAATTGATATTAGACAATCAATTTTTTTCACATCACACGAGACGTGACGCAGCCTCAGAAAGCCCTAAAGTTAAGCATTCTTGAAAATCTGAAGGTTCCAGAACAACCTTGGTCCTCTCAGAGACAGTTAAAACATATCTGCCTCTTCATTTGAAATCCTTTGTTGTTGTGACACAAAATCCAAGCTTGTTTTTAGTGACCTCAGAGACGCTGAAACAGAGAAAGACAATCCCGCTTAAGCTAAGAGGGCGAGAGAGGTTTAAAAAAAATAGGCTGGGGACAAGAGGGGGATCTCAGATGGGATCTCAGATGGGATAATTACCATGTGTCCCAAATCCTGCCTTACTCTCCCCTCTAATCCACACAGGAAGAGAAAACACAGAAAAGTCCAATTATGTTTTGAACTTGCCTTCCTTTTCTTCTCTCACCACCATTCTCTCCATATAGTGCTCACCATTAAAGGTGTAGTCAATCTGAATCAGTGCTAACTGTCATGGCTGTGTGAATATATTGTATATGTATTGTATTAAGTTATATTTTAATAGAGTAGTTAAAACTTTGTGAATTAAGCTGAACAAAATTATTTAAGGGGAGCATGGTGGCACAGTACATGGTGGGCCATTTATATGGATTCACCGTAATAACATGGGAATGGTTGGTGATATTAAAGTCCTGTTTGTGGCACATTAGTATATGTGAGGGGGCAAACTCCTCAAGATGGGTGGTGACCATGGTGGCCATTTAGAAGTTGGCCATCTTGGATACAACTTTTGGTTTTTCAATAGGAAGAGGGCCATGTGACACATCAAACTTATTGGTAACGTCACAAGAAAAACAATGGTGTGCTTGGTTTCAATGTAACTTTATTCTTTCATGAGTTATTTACAAGTTTCTGACCACTTATAAAATGTGTTCAATGTGCTGCCCATTGGGTTGGATTGTCAATGCAACCCTCTTCTCCCACTCTTCACACACTGATAGCAACACCGCAGGAGAAATGCCAGCACAGGCATCCAGTATCCGTAGTTTCAGGTGCTGCACATCTCGTATCTTCACACCATAGACAATTGTCTTCAGATGACCCCAAAGATAAAAGTCTAAGGGGGTCAGATTGGGAGACCTTGGGGACCATTCAACTGGCCCACGACAACCAATCCACTTTCCAGGAGACTGTTCATCTAGGAATGCTCGGACCTGGCACCCATAATGTGGTGGTGCACCATCTTGCTGGAAAAACTCAGGGAACGTGCCAGCTTCAGTGCACAAAGAGGGAAACACATCATCATGTAGCAACAGTGTTGGGGAGTAACGGAATACATGTACCGCTGTTACGTATTTAAAATACAAAATATGAGTAACTGTATTCCGTTACAGTTACCGTTTAAAAACTTGGTATTTAGAATACAGTTACTTTGTTGAAATAAAGGGATTACACTGCGGTATTTTCCTGTTTCATATTGTGGCGGGTCAGGACTGTTCGGGTTTTGTTTGACAGCTATGTTCTGTTGTTCCAGGCGGCAGCGTTACGGTAGCCATGGTTACAGGGTGACGCGCGCTCCCTCTGTGACTGCGTGTTTCCTGGGAGAGAGAGCACCTTTTTGTTGTTGTTGTTGTGCTAAGCTAATAGGCAGAATGCTAAAGAATGTAGCCTCATGGGCAGTGTAGTCCGTGCTGCAGGGAGAATGGACCCGTTATGTGTCTGTGAGCGCGAGGAGGGAGAAAAAGGAGAGTGGAAAAGTACGAGTTGCCGTTGAGAAACGGTAGCTGGAAGCATGTCAATATAATAATAACCACTGCAGCCAAGAAGAGAGCCTGACGAGCCCAGTTGTAGGTACGCTATTAAGACTCGACTGTACACAGTGTTCCTGTTTTCCTCCGAAACAATAACTTCCGTTGGAGCAGCCTTTCAACACCTCCCTCTGTCTCTCGCTAGCAAAGTTGACCCAGACAACAAAGTAAAGCTATTTTTTGGCTATGAGCCTGACACGGAACCCGACATATTAGCCAGAGGTCCCTTTACTACGGTTCGGAGCCGCGGACCTTCAGTAATAGTAATAAATCAGATTCATGTAGTTGTAAACAGCATGATAATATATTAAGTAATCCAAAGTATTCAGAATACGTTACTCTCATTGAGTAACGTAACGGAATCAGTTACAAAATACATTTTGGGGCATGTATTCTGTAATCTGTAGTGTAATACACTTTAAAAGTAACCTTCCCAACACTGTGTAGCAATTTCAAATATCCAGTGGCCTTGAGGCTTCCATTGATGAAGAATGGACCCACTATCATTGTTCCCCATATACCACACCAAACCATCACTTTTGTTGTTCCAACAGTCTTGGAGGGATCCATCCAATGTGGGTTAGTGTCAGACCAATAGTGGTGGTTTTCTGATCTGGGTCATCCTCGTTGAGATGCTGCAGTAGCTGGAGTTTGTAAGGCTGCCATTTGTGAGTAGCTAATATCCGCCGAAGGGATGCTCAACTAATGCCACTCTCCAGTGACATGCGGCGAGTGCTACGCTGTGGACAGCCACTGATGTTTCTTCATTAGTGACAGTTTTCTTGCGTCCACATTTTGGCAAATCCAACACTGAACCAGTGTCACAAAACTTAGCAAGCAGTTTGCTAACTGTAGCATGGGAGATGGGTGGTCTCGTAGGGTGTCTTGCATTGAAATCTGCTGCAATGACCCAGTTACTGCGTTCACCAGATATCAACACAATTTCGATCCGCTCCTAACGTGTTAACCTCTTCGACATGTCAATGGCTGTGAACAAAGAGAAACATGTAAATAACTCATGAAAGAATAAAGTTACATTGAAACCAAGCACACCATTGTTTTTCTTGTGACGTTACCAATAAGTTTGATGTGTCACATGGCCCTCTTCCTATTGAAAAACCAAAAGTTGTATCCTAGATGGCCGACTTCTAAATGGCCACCATGGTCACCACCCATCTTGAGGAGTTTGCCCCCTCACATATACTAATGTGCCACAAACAGGACTTTAATATCACCAACCATTCCCATGTTATTACGGTGTATCCATATAAATGGCCCACCCTGTAGTTAGCACCATTGCCTCACAGCAAGAAGTTCAACCCCACCATCTGTCTGGGGCCTTTCTGTGTGAAGTTTTCATGTTGTCCTCGTGTTTGCGTGGGTACTCCAGCTTCCTGACACAGTCTAAGGACATGCAGTTAGTGGGGGTTAGGTTAACTGGTGATCCCACTGGTGATTGCCCATAGATGTGAATGTGAATTGTTGTCTGTCTCTCTGTCCCTGCAACAGACTGGCTCTTGCTCTATGGTAGCTGGGATACACCCCATCTCGCCCATAACATGAACTGGATAAGCAGAAGAGAATGAACACAATTATTTTAGATATGATGCGATAAATGAGTGCATGTGTTAAATCCAGGAGATTGACAAGGAAAACCCACGGGAGTCAAACAGTCACTACAACACAACAACAGCAAACACAAGCTAACTGAGGGTTTGAATATACAAAAGATAATGAGCGAAAGGGAGATGGGAGAAGACACAAACATGGCTAAAACTAATCACAGAGGATAAAGGAAGTAAAACTAAACACAAGGGAAAAGGTGACAAAAGCAAACAAAATTAAACAGGAAGTAGCACAGCAGGAGCACATCTAACACAGAAACAAAGGTTTATTAGAGCCAAGTAACAATAACTAAGGTTATCTGCAACTAAATTTAAGAACTGAAAGTGCTGTCCATACTTCAGAGGGAAAAGATGTGTATCTCTGTGCATTTTCTTTGTGTATGTGTGTGGCTGTGCCTCAGTCCCTCTGGGACATTGTTATTAGGGGTGGAGGGTTTCCCCTCCCTGCTGCTCCCCACTGGTCATTGCTTTCAGGTGCTTTGTATTGTTTGAATGTGTTTTGTTACAGATGCAGCAGTTGTAGAGCAGCACACCTGTTTGTTTCATCCCAAGCCCCCCTCTCTCTTTCTTTCTTTTTCTTTTTCTTTACCTATACCTCCACTTTCTTCTTTCTTTACCAACCTGGCCTTCAACCCCTGTCCGCTCCAGCATATTATTCACACAGAATATGAATAAAAAAATTAATAAATAAAATAAAGAGATTAACAAGAGGAGCCTACAGAGAGTCTACAGTGCTCGTCTTGGGAAAGCAAATGTGTTTGGCACAACAAAGCCTTCAGACCATAATTCTGCTTGTTCCAACTGCCAGATAGGAAAGGGTTTAAAAAAATGAAAGTGAATGCAGACTCTAGAGTTACCCCAAGATTCCTGACAGACGACTTAACAAATGATGCAAGGGGGCCAATGGCTTTCATTACACTGGGCACAAATCTGTCCGGGGCAGAGACAAGGACTTCCATTTTATCTTCATTAAGTTGGAGAAAGTTGTTAACTATCCAACTTTTCATGGAGTCTAAGGACCTATTTAAGATCTGCAGCTTAGAAGTATCTTGGGGCTTAAAAGAGATATATAATTGAATATCATCTGCACAGTAGTGATAGCAAATGCCTTTAAAGATACTCAAAATGTGCTGAAGTGGGAGGAGGTATAACAGAAAAAATAAGTGGTAAGTGGACTGGTTCTTATATAGGGCTTTTCTACTCTATCTGAGCACTGCAATACAGAACCTTGTGTCACACCATAGCTGAGAGAAGAGGACGAGCCGCAGAAAAGTATAGTTCAGACAAATACAATGTGAGCCACTTCAAAGCAGATCCAGATACTCCCACCCCGTAGTTCAGCCTATCAAGCAAAACATGGTGGTCAACAGCATCGAAACAGAGGTAAGATTCAAGATTCAAGGTGTTTATTGTCATGTGTCACAAGAGAAAAGGCATTTCTTTGTGCAATTAAATTCTTTCTTTGCTGTCCACCCACAGATGCCGATTAATATATACAATAGAAATAGAGCATATAAATACAAATAGTACAAATAAATAGCCGAAGACAGAAAAGGAGACAAAATATGGAGATTTGAAACAGATGTGTACAAAAGAGCTATAGCTTAATATGCTGGCTTAATATGTAAGATGACCAGACGTGCAAAAAAAAATTATTATTACTGTTCAAAATGGGTCAGCTGTTCAAGAGTCTGCAGGCAGTGGGGAAGAAGGAGTTATTGAGTTGAGATGTTCTGGATTTCACACTTCTAAACCTTCGTCTCGAGGGCAGAAGTGTGAACAGTCCGTGTTGGGGGTGTGTGGGGTCTTTGAGGATGGAGGCAGCTCTCCTCTGGACTCTGCGATGGTAGATGCTCTGCGGAGAGGGCAGCAGAGTTCTGATGATCTTCTCCGCGGTTGTTATGGTAAATGGTAAATGGCCTGCATTTGTATAGCGCTTTTCTAGTCCATAGGACCCCAAAGTGCTTTACACTACATTCAGTCATCCACCCATTCACACACACATTCACACACTGGCGATAGCAAGCTACATTGTAGCCACAGCTGCCCTGGGGCGCACTGACAGAGGCGAGGCTGCCGGACACAGGCGCCACCGGGCCCTCTGACCACCACCAGTAGGCAAACACGGGGTTATCACCAGTGTTGGTCAAGTTACTTGAAAAAAGTAATCAGTAACTAATTACTGATTACTTCCTCCAAAAAGTAATCCCGTTACTTTACTGATTACTTATTTTCAAAAGTAATTAATTACTTAGTTACTTAGTTACTTTTTAAAAACACGATTTACAACCTGAAGAGGTGATAAAGCGATAGATCTTTCAGCCCAATTCTACTTTTTCTACATAATCCATCATACAAAATGTAATCAAATGGAAAAGTCTCTTTTTAAAACTTGTTTTATTAGTTTTAATCTTTTAACTTTATGCATCAAGCAAAAATTTTATTATATGCAACGTTCTCTGACTGGAAGAAATTTGTTTAATATTTAAACCTATTTTCTGCACATTCCAGCACATAAAATATTTTTTTTGTGTGTGTTTACACTCACTCTTTCAAATAGATGCAAGTAAAACACAGCAGAAAATAAATAAAGTCAAAGACTAGCGGTCCTTTTGCTCTATTTTCACCTGTAAAGCAGGAGTGGGGTAGGCGGAGGTTTACCCTGGTGCAGGTGTGCCGCAGCGGTCAGTGGAAGAATCCGCGAGTTTCTCTGTGAGTTTCCCATTACGTTGTTGCGCACTCAGTGTTTGCGTGGAAGTTCAGGGGGTTTTTTCGCTGTAAAAATAAGTTTTCTTCCCACGCACGATGGACGCTAATGTTTTTGTCACTTTTTATGGAATCAAACTCAAAGTAAGGTCAGTACTTAAACGCTGCACGCTCATACTCTCTCCCGCACTCGATATGTTATCCATTGTTGATCTGCACACAGCTGTTTTAACGAACGTCGCACTCGCTTACATCACTGTCATGAGACATTCTTGCAAAAAAATCACGGTTTTAGTAACGCCATAACGCAGCTTTCCTACGGGAAAGTAACGGTAATCTAATTACCGTTTTTGCAATAGTAATCCCTTACTTTACTCGTTACTTGAAAAAAGTAATCTGATTACAGTAACGCGTTACAAGTAATGCGTTACAAGTAACACGTTACTGCCCATCTCTGGTTATCACTCTCTGCAGGCATTTGCGGTGCATAGCAGTAGTACTGCCGTACCATGCAGTGATGCAGCTAGTCAGGGTGCTCTCCACAATGCAGCAGTAGAACCTGCTGAGGATCTTAGAATAGAATAGAATAGAATAGAATGCCTTTATTGTCACTAAACAGTTGTACAATGAGATACAGAGCATCTCCTACTCAGTGTAAACATGCTGGGGGGGTACAGTTCTGCAGCGCTATGTACATATGGACAGTCATCAAGACAGTCATCTTGGCCGACATACCAAATTTCCTCAGCCTCCTCAGGAAATACAGCCGCTGCTGAGCCTTCTTGACCAGCTGTGTGGTGTTCAGTGTCCAGGTGAGGTCCTCAGAGATGTAGACGCCCAGGTACCTAAAGCTGCTCACCCTCTCCACTTCAAGGCAGCGGTGGGTGAGGCCTCCACTTCTTCCTTGTGTCCACTATCATCTCCTTTGTCTTGTCAGCGTTGAGGGTGAGGTTGTTGTCCTCACTCCATGACACCAGACCGGCCACCTCTCTCCTGTAAGCCGTTTCGTCCGCTCCTGTGATGCGACCAATCACTGCAGTGTCGTCCGCAAACTTCAAAATGATGTTGTCTTTGTTGGAGGCGACACAGTCATGGGTGTACAGGGTGTAGAGGATGGGGCTGAGGACAAAACCTTGTGGGACGCCAGTGTTTGTAATAATGCTGATTGAAGTCCTGTTGCCGATCCTGATGGACTGGGGCTTGCCAGTCAAAAAGCCCTTTAGGCAGTCACATAGGGTGGTCCAATATTAGTAGAACGGAAAACTCTTCTGCATCGCTTTGCACAGAGTGTCACTGGGGACTCTTAGAAGAGCAGTTCCAGTAGAATGCGGTCTACAGTATTCTTAAAAATAAGCAGGGACTTGACCAGAGCAGCTCTCACCCAGCAGATTGTCGATGCATAGTGCTGCGCAAAGCCCCAGTACACCAACAACCTGTTCACATTTCAAATAGTTTTTCCCATTTCACGATACACCCACCAAGGAACAGACTCTGGTTATTGTTGGTTTTGTTTGTGTCATGGACCTGGGCCGGTGACCCAGTGTTTTGTAACTGTTTTATTTGTGTTTCTTGATTATTTGTTGTTCAGGATTGTCACTGTTAATATTTTGGTTTCTGTCCTAGCATTTCTAGTTCTCAGGTTTTGTATTTTGAGCTCCTTCAGCTCTGTGTTTTTGTGTCTGCCCTAGTCCCATGTCTCTGTGTTCCCTCCCTGTTGCTATGTTTGATGTCTTAGTGGTAAGCTAGTGTCTGTGCATACCTTTTATATTTCCTGTTTTACCTTGAGACTATCAAGGACTATCAGGACAGGGACTACCTGTCCTGTGTGTAGTGTGCCTGGTTTTGCTTCCCTTTGTCTCGTGAGCTCTGATTTCTCCCAGCTGTGTTTCCCCCCTGTCTCCCATTCCCTGATTGCTCCTGTGGATATTTAAGCCCTGTGTTTTCTTCTGCTTGTTAGTGGTCTGTCTGCGTTTCTCTGCAAAGTCATCCTGTGAGCAATGTTCTCTCTAATTTTTCATGAGTCTGACCGAACACAGAAACTCCCTAAGCGGTCCCTTGGACCACTGTGAGCAACAGCAGACGTGTGCACTGTGGTCACCTGCAGGCCTGACAACAGGAGATGTGTCACTGCTGTAACACCTGTAACATTCAGTAGTCGCCTCATTGTTCTGACACACACAACAAAACTATTGACTACACTACACACTAACTACACACTAACTACACAAGATTTGCGCTAAACGTCTCAAGTCTCTCACATCTCAAAACACCACCGTCACTCCTAAACTTTCCCCTTCCTAAACAACTAAATGCCATGTTGCCATATCATTTTTGATTGGTCGACATGTTACATTTTTCGACGAATAGGAAAGGGTGGGGTTTTTTTGGTTTTGTTTTTGCTCACAGGCGAAGAGTGCTGTCAAGCGCTTTCCTTATAAAATGCCGTTTTTACCGTTTCTTCCCACAGTAAATATAAACAACGACAGTATTCAGGAAGAAAAACAAACATTGCATATATTTTTATCATAACTCTGGTTTTACGTGGCCGATCAACACAATTTAAAAACTGGTGTAAAGTCCACACTTTTTCCATCAATTGTTCCGTCTGTCCTGCTCACATCTCCAATGGTTGTACACGTTGTCATTAACGTGGCTTCACTCCACATCAGCCACGCCGCTTTGCTAGCTAAAACACTGGTGTTGGCACATAAGGACGCTGTCATAGCCTGTCAGCGACGTTGATTAGCTGCGTATATACGAATGTGAATCGCATTATTGGCTGGACTATGGGATAAGGTGGCATCGTTCTAATCCCATACGGGAGCAGCCAGTCACTTACTGACTAACACTGCGAAACAGAATTGTTGAAGTTTTAATTTTAATTTCAATTCAGGTCATTTTTTTGTTTTTTTTGTGCGCAACTCAGATTTTCTGTGCACAGAGACCATGCCAGCAGTGCACAATTGCGCACGCGCGCAGCTTAGATGGAATGTTATGGTTTCAGATCTGTTAGATATTCCCAGTTTAGGTGATTCCTTAGTTTCCGTCCTTCCCATCTCTGCTCAGTCTGTATTATCACCACGTATAAATAAAGCTCACTCATCCCATCTAAGCCAGTGCCTGCATTTTGGGTCCATCTCTCATTTCCACATGGTTGCCTCGCAAATCGTGACAGTTTTGAGAACTGTAAAGTAAGAGATACCAGCAGCCATAGTAAAATGTTTTCTCAGGGCTAGAGCAGATGACATTGAAGGACCCCTGAAACTGCTGGATAGAGATCATTTCAAATTTTGTAAAATTAGAATTCCCAGGTTCTTAGCTTCTTTTGAATGTTTTTATTTGTATTATTTGTCTGTGTGATAATGTTGGTGCTGTTCCTTCAGAAAACATGTGCAGTAATTTTGGGCCTTTTTTACTGACAGTAAGGATGATTTAGGACCATTAGGTTCTATGTCTCACCGCCTCAGACCCCAGTGTTCCTCCTGGTTGCTCAGCTGTCGTGGAGACCTTGAATGAATTATCTATGGCAGTTCATCACCGAAGATCATCACACTGCCAGAGACTGTCTTCCCCCAAAATCTGGTAAAAAATATTTTTCATGCTATTGGGCCTGTTTCCAGAAATTAATTAACACTTCCCTAAATACAGGATGTACCTCATCATGCTTTAAACAGACTCAATTTTGGTTTCAGCCTTGTTTGCACTGTATATGTTGCCACTGTGCTCTATTTGATCACATTATAAGGTTTTATTTCACTGTTTTGCAGATGACATTGAGATTTATTTGTCTTTAACAACAAAGAAAGACTCCATTTAGCTATTATTGTGATGCTTTGAAGATTTTAAACAGTGGTTGTCCTTCTTTTTTTTTTAAATGAAATGAAATGAAAACAATTGTTGTGGAATTGTCGTTTTTAAGAACTTTGTTAGTATATAAATTGACAGTGCTCTGGGCCCCTTATCTTCTTATTGTAAGTCAAATGTTAAAAACTTTGTATGTACCTTGATGGTTCCTTTAAACTGTGTAGGCAGCTGAGTGCAGTAGTCTGATCTAGTTTTATCTATCTGAGACAGCCTTCAGCCATCTTCTAGCTAATGTCTTTGAATGTGCTATTGCAGATTGGACTACTGCAACTCTCTGTACTTTGGTTTGGACCAGTCCTCTATTTATTGTGTCCAGGTGGTCCAAAATGCAGCTGCTCATCTCCTCACTGGTATGAAACAAAAGGAGCATATAACCCCAGTGTTGGCATCTCTACACCGACTTCCTGATCCTTATAGGACACAATTTAAAATTTTACTTTTTTAATAATAAAAATGGATTGCATTTATATAGCGCTTTTCGGGGCCCTCAAAGCGCTTTACAATTCCACTAATAATTCACTCTCACATTCACACACTGGTGGAGGCAAGCTACAGTTTTAGCCACAGCTGCCCTGGGGCAGAATGACAAAAGCAAAGATACCATATCGTGCCATCGGCCATCACCAGTAAGCAAAGTGTCTTGCCCAAGGACACAATGACTGAGACTGTTCAAGCCAGGGCTCGAACCGGCAACCTTCCGGTTATAAGACAAATTGCCAACTCTTTGAGCCACAATCACCCACTAAGCAAAGTTACTAAACAGCTGAGCCCTTTCTTACCTACCTGAGCTATCTCTTCATGCTCCAGAAAGAATCATGAGGTCTGTGTTATCAATTCCAAGGTCTAAACTAAATCTCACCGAAACAGAGCTTTCTCTGTGGCAGGTCCCAGACTCTGGAAGTCTGCCGCTAAATATTAGATCTATACAAACACTGGAACATTTTCAATCTCTACTGAAGATGTCTACTGAACATTTTGATGGACTGGCTTTTAGCAAATGTTGACTCAAAGCATTTTTTTTTGTTTTACCAGCCTTAGTTCTTGTTTTTAGTTCTTTTTATCTTATTGTATAATTATTTCTGTTATGTTTTTATTGCTTCACTGTCATGCATTTTATGTAATTTAGTTGCATTTTTGTTTCTAAAGCACTTTGTGCAGCATGAGTTGTTGAAAATGTCAAGTAACTTATTATTTTATTTTAACTTTATGGGGAAAACCTAGCCTTGTTAATAGAGGTGGGATTTATCCCACTTTGGATGGAGCAGCTCTCATTTTTAGAAATGTGGCTAAATATATGAAACCATGAAAACTTGACTATCCAGGTGCCAGGATGTTGAAGTCTGACATGCCACACTGGAGCTCTTCTCCTCCTGTCATGCCCTCATAACCCTATCCCCATAGAGACTGTGAATAGAATTTCAAAAAGACCCCGGCAAAAAGGTAGCAATTAATGGGGGGGGGGCTTTTAGGCTTGAATATTAAAATTCATTATTATTGAGCTGTCCTAGAAACACCCTGCTGCAGCATTCTTCAGTTGATCCAGAATGCTGGAGTGAGAGAACTCACAGGGACTAGAAAGAGAGAGCATATTTCTGCCATACTGGCTTGTCTTTATCAGCTCCCTGTTAAGTTCAATTCAATTCAATTCAACTTTAGTTATACAGCGCCAAATCACAACAACAGTCGCCTCAATACATTTTATATTGTAAGGTAGACCCTACAATAATACATAGAGAGAAAACCCAATAATCAAATGACCCCCTATGAGCAGCACTTTGGCGATAGTGGGAAGGAAAAACTCCCTTTTAACAGGAAGAAACATCCGGCAGAAACAGGCTCAGGGAGGGGCGGGGCCATCTGCTGCAACCGGTTCGGGTGAGAAAAGGGAGACAGGATAGAAAACATGCTGCAGAAGATAGGCAGAGATTAATAACAAGTAGGAGTCAATGCAGAGAGGTCTGTTAACACATAGTGAGTGAGAAAGGTGATTAAAAAGGAAAAACTCAATGCATCATGGGAGTCCCCCTGCAGCCTATGCCGATTGCAGCATAACTAAGGGAGGATTCAGGGTCACCTGGTCCAGCCCTAACTATATGCTTTAGCAAAAAGGAAAGTTTTAAGCCTAATCTTGAAAGTAGAGATAGTGTCTGTCTCCTGAATCCAAAGTGGAAGCTGGTTCCATAGAAGCAAAGTGCTCTAAAAAGGGTGATATGGTACTACAAGGTCATTAAGATAAGATGGGGCCTGATTATTTAAGAACTTGTATGTGACGAGCAGGATTATAAATTTAATTCTGGATTTAACAGGGAGCCAATGAAGGGAAGCCAAAACAGGAGAAATCTGCTCTCTCTTTCTAGTCCCTGTCAGGACTCTTGCTGCAGCATTTTGGATTAATTGAAGGCTTTTCAGGGAGTTTTTAGGACTTCATGATAATAATGAATTACAGTAGTCCAGCCTAGAAGTAATAAATGCATGAACTAGTTTTTCAGCATCACTCTGAGACAGGATATTTCTAATTTTAGAGATTCAGTTCAGAATTCATCTTAAAATCTCTCTCAGTCCTTTTTTCTTACATCTCAAATAATCAGTCCCCATCTTAGCTTAAAGACCTAAATAGTTCCACATGACCCCAACAGAGCGCTTCATTCCCAGACTGTTGGCTTACTTGTGCTTTCTAGGGTATTTAAAAGTAGACTGGGAGGCAGACACTTCACTGTCAGCCCCTTCTCTTGTGAAATCAGCTCTCAGTTTGGATTCAGGAGCCTGGGTAGTGGTGGAACTCTATTTGTTTCTACACCACTCTGCATTTATTAATTAGTTACTCCTACTCTCTGGCTCTCTTCCAGTGTGTTTTTTGTCCTGTCTTCCTCACCTCACTCACAACCAGTTGGCAATGGCAGGTTGCTGCTCTTTCCTCAGACTGGTTGCTTAGAGGAGGTCATATGATTGTAATATCATTTTCAGGAGTGTTGATATGTGAGTATTGATGTGACTGAATGATTGTCTGTCATTCTGTGTCATCCCTGTGACAAAGTAGAACCTATCTGGGATTAAACAACCTCTCACCCTATGACAGCTGGCATAGGATCCTCCTGGGATAGGTTACTTACATGATGACTGGCCAAAATGAAATTCGGCTGTTGATTTCCATGTAAACTTTCTGCAAGAAGAACTGATAAAAGAGGACTGTGCTTGGTTTCTTCCAGTATTATTGGACCACAGATTTACCAGATGGCATACCAACTTTTTCCCATTTGTTACTCCTACATATTCCTTAGCAGGTAAATTTATAAAACAATGAACACCTGGTAAATAAACAGAAGTCGCGTTTTTATGGTGTATTTCTGACCGAAAGAGGAGCCTTTATGATCCTGTGAGGCATACTTCTAAAATGCACATAAATCTGGTCCAGGGGTTTCAAGTGATGTCTCTATAGTGATTTCTTTCTGTGATGGATGATATGCTGCTAACAATAACCCTGCCTCTGTGGATTGTTATCTAAAGTTGTGTGTAACTATGACGAAAAAATAGTGTAAGCTCCTGTATGTGGCTACATGGAAGCATCAATGGTCGCTGAAGTAATGTAAAAGACCTTTCATCCCTCATTATGTGCACTATTTTTAGTTTACTTTTATTATAATTAAAGTAACAAAAAGCAAATACTTCTTAAATATGAAACTGTAGTCTGAAATCCATGCTAAGACAGAGAGACAGCCACTCATTCACACTCACATTCAAACCTATGGGCAAATTAGAATCACCAGTTAACCTAACCCCACTGTATCCCACTGAAGTGTGTTAAATACTAAATGTTTTAATCTTTTTTTTTAATGAAAAAATGAACAATATCGTCATGTCAATTCTTTATAGCCCATAGCAGATTTAAACAACAGAAGCTGACCCAAAGTCCTCTAAAGATGAAAAACACTATATAGGCAAACTGTGTTAACTAGTTATTGTGGGTACCTAAAATCACAACGCTGTTTTGTTAGTGTTCATTAAAATATCTACAATGATTCAGCTCATAAATCATTACACACTGCTCTCCCTTACATAAGCTCCCTTTACTGGTTATTTGCTTATTTTGTATCAGTATTGGTATCGACAATACTTCTCTTAATTTACTTGGTATACTAAAATTTGCAGTATCGCACAGCACTATCAATTAGTCTGTTGGTTTGTTTTCTTTGTATTATTGTAGGGTCTTTACCTTACAAGATAAAGTACCTTGAGGCAAATGTTGCTGTGATTTGGCACTATGTATATAAAATTGAGTTGAACTGAACTGAAGTCTAAATCAAGCTTGAGGCAAAGTGAGATTTCCAGGCATTACAGGGAGTTTTTCTTCATTAACTTAATGACTATAGTCCAAAACTCAGTTACAAACTATGCTACTCACTGATATACCTTTCTTAAATTTAACAGGTGTTAGCTGCATCCTCCTTTTTTAATGGTTTTGCACTTTACAGTCTCCATTGACACAATAGTTCACTAGTGGAATTTGCAAAAAGGGAGATTCAGCAGAGTTTAACTGGATGATTGGTTTCACAGTCCTGATGGAGAGAAAACAGAAGTTAGAGGGAGGAATAATTGTGGTTTGAGTGGCTGTTCAGTTCAGTCAGCTGATTGATTCTGAAATTGTGTCATGATTAAAATGGAATGCAGCAATTAGCAGAGGAGGGAACACGATTCAGGGGGCCACCAGGGAAGCCAACATCAGTGACGAAGAACCCAGTGGCCAAAGCCACTCTGGTGGACTCGAATCTGCACCACTGCAGGCTTGCCTGGAGACCTATGTTGGTAGAGGTGATGGGACACCTCAGGAGACTTGGCAATGGGCAAAGGTCTCCAGAGGCCTGCATCAGTGATGGAAACCCTCCAGAGGGTCTTAATCTCAGTTTCAGGTGCAGTCAGATATGGAGCCTTGGGCCCAGATCTTTTTTTAACTCTGGACTCTTGGATCCACTGAAGACTCTGGCAACTGGGGATGCTCAACAGGGCATCGCTGGATTCAAGTTTAGCTGGCTCTGGAGACCTTGCAGATTCTGGGTCAAGGCAGGTAGAGGGGACCTGACGTCAGCAGATGCAGGTGCAGTAGCAGTCTCTGGTTGGGGCCCATTGTCTCTCAGGTTGCATAGGATTCTCAGGTTGCACAGGCTGGGGCTGCACAGGGGCATAGGACTTGCAGTCAACAGCAAGCCCTATGCCCCTGTGAGTGCCCTCAACAGCTGGGGCTGTTAAGGGGACTCAGCAACTTTGGAGGATGGGGCAGCACAGGGCACCTATTCACCACACGGAGGCTCTCAGCCATTCAGTGCAAGTAGCACTGAGTTACAGGTCATGATTTACAGTTTTCCAAAAACTCCATGAGCCATAAAATGCTCAGAATAAATAATTAAATGTAAACAAAACACAGTACTAATTTAGTATTGTTTAATTTAAACATATTCCAGTATTTCTGATCTGATTTGATCTTTTCTTAAATTATCTTATCTTTCTTTAACTTTAAGGCCTGCCTCACTGCTTGTGTCCACATTGGTAGCTTGCCACCACAACAGGCACAAATAACCTTTTGACATAGGCTTCTATTGTCTCTGCAATGGAGGCTTCAAACATATTGCTTTTGGATTTAGGATACACAATAATTGAAGATGTGGTAGCTAAAGAGCTGTTAACCATGGATCATATACCAAATGTGTTTTTTAAAAAGCTGACTTTTGATAACAAATAAAATATAATGTTTTTTCTCACCCAGCAGTGTTCCTTCACAAATTGTGTGGCTTTATAATAATGTTTACTACTGCCATAATTTCAACAACCACAATGAATCCATACATGATTTTGAGGCACTGACTAAAAGAGTAGATGCCACCCTTCTTAAATTACTTCCTGCATGGCTCTGAGTTTGAAAAAAAAGAAAATGCATTTTTTTAATCGGCTCCCTCTAGAAGTTTAAGTTTTGATCTGAATTACTAAAATTAGTCATAAATGATGTCAACAGAATACACTGCCCTTGAGCATTAGCACTAATACAGAAGGGATGTCAAATCAATTTGCAGGTACAGATTTAAGTTACTCCAGAAGATATATTGTGAATTTAAAACAGCTGTACATAACTGCACTGAGTAGGAGATAAGGTCAGGTTCTGTTCAGGCCCTGCAGGAAGTATGACAGAGCTGTCACAATGTATCACCTTCAAACACGTAGAATTATTATTTGATGCCAATCTTTAACATCTTATGTAAACAACTTGATACCAGAGATAAATCTCACTAATAAATGTGGATTTGCTGCATGTACCTCTGTTCTTCACCTATTTTGACAACTGTTTATCTAACCTATTTTAAACTTGTTGGGTGTATTTCTGGGTATCCAAATGCAGTGTTATGTTATTTGGATGACTGGTTGTGTCATTTTGGGGGGGTTGTCCGTCTGTTGCTAAGGCAACATTATCAAAGGCACAGTGTAAGGTCGCACTTCTCTGCAACCTTACAATGATTTTACAAGTCCAGATAACATCTATTTTGATCCTCATGTTAACATGTATGCGAAAGGTGTCATTGCACTAGAGACAATGTAACACTGGAATTGTACAGCCTTTGTCATCTGTAAGTTCATTTTGTGTGGTCCTCTTGTTCTGTGCTGTGAGTCTGGTTGTAAACAGGGTTGCTTCTACCCATACATGTGGAAAATATATTCAAGCATTGCAAGCATTTACCTCCTTTCTGTGTATGTGAATCTTTTTGCTTGAAACTATGAAAGACAAGATGCATACAAACATTAATACAAAATGATAATAACTAATATCATACATCCAGTGATCTCAGTAGAGCAGAGATATGAAGAAGGGTTTCAGAGAATGCTTAGTTTGAGTAATAGCACACTATCATAAATGAAGATGCTCTTATCACAAGTTTAAAACACGTAATCTCCCTTGGATTGACTTTGTTTAACATTTAATAGTTAATATAAAGGTGTATTTTAGACTGTGCATAAAACCAAATGTTTGTTGCTGTGACTTAAGCAGACAGAAGACTGCATTCATACCCAAACACACAGACACAGACTCTCACACCACTCCTTTAGCAGCAGTTTTCCTCTCTCTGAATTAGCCTGCTGCAAGGATGTGATGAGAACTGACAGCTACTATGGACTGTTTGGACTGGATGTGATCCACTTGGCTCACTGCTGATCAAATCTCCAACAACAGACTATTAACTCCAAGCAAATTGTGCCAAGTAGTTTAAAGGGATCCTTGTCTGTTTTAATAACTGTGATATCTCAGTTTGTTGACAGAGTGTAAAAAGACTCATTTTGGTTAGCCTGATAGCAAAAGCACACAATCTGTCACAGTCTTTGTCTCTCCACCTCTATCTCAGCTTTTCCCCTTTTTTATCCTACTTTTTTAGTGTTGTTGTTTTTGTTTTTGTTTATTCCAAAATTCTACATAATGTTTTATTGAACGTTTTAAGATAATTTGTCCTTTTTTTTAAGACACGCCTTCTACCATGCATAAGAATTAAGATTATATATGTACTTCAGAAAAAAAAACACATTTCACCATATTGCATTCAACTCTTGCATTTACCCTTCATTCTAATTTGTGCTGTACAGTTATTTCATTTTTAACTTTAATTTTTATATTTTATTTTATTTTATTTTATTCCTTCCTAGTTAAATTTACCCTTTTTAATTTTCATATTTATTTCCTATCTTATTCATACCCTTTTCATTTTTCTTTAGGTCACGAGCAGTTGTGTAAGCATTTCACTGCATATCGTACTGTGTATGACTGTGTATGTGACAAATAAAATTTGAATTTGAATTTGAACTCAGTCATTAATCTGATGCAGTACATGCAAGTTATTTAAATATTTACGAGCTTGTCATCGTATTACATCTGTATCTGACTGACAGTGCTGATTTCACTGTGACAACACTTATTTAGTGTGCATTTCTCTTCCTTAAAAGTAAAGGTAGAAAGCACAATGAACAAACAACACACAGCTGCAGTAGCTTGACAAAGAATGATAAAAGAAAAGAAAAAAACAATACACTGATGCCCATGATGTCCATGGAGTGTGGACTCGAGGCAGTCACTGCAGCGCATGTAATACATGATAGAAATTTTAATTATGAGCTGGGAACTTTTTGGCATGCCAAAATTCCAGTGGTGGATCCACCTGGGTTTAACCTTTTCCATTATCACCTGACATCTACCCCTTATATATGGTATTTTCACAAATATTACATAAAAGGAAACATTATAACAGAAGATGTTTAATGCATGTAAGAGAGTTGATGTAAAAGGATACATGTTTTGTAATAATAATAATATTATTAATAACAACAACAATAATAATAATTTATTTGTCTTTTAAATGTGGATAATGCTTAAGTCTTAGTCTGATGTAAGAAAATATTCAGCAGAGCACTGAGGTGAATAAAACAAATATGAGGTAAAGGGCTGGCAAAGTTGTTCATCATGCTTTAGTTGGGGCTCTGTCCTTTCAGTTGATGGTTTGGACGTGATGGATGTTTCTTTAGTGACAGTGAAATCAATGCATTCCACTGTTTCTACTGTGAGCTATCTAGAGCTCAAAAATATATATATGTTTGAGAGCAAACACTTAGAAACATTGCAGTGTTATATAGGACATAGTGATGTCTCACTCCTCAAAGATGTTTATTTCTAGACACAGTGTCCCAGTTATTCAGGATGATGTGTATTTGCTGTTTATCCAAGTAAAAATGGGTCTTGAAACATCCAGGGTCAGTCAAATCACAATAACATGTGTATTGTGTATTGCGTAGGCTTTAGGAAAAGGAGACAAGGTCCACTCTTGTTTTATGGGAACAGTCTTTACTTGCTTGTCATGATGTCAACAGGGTAAGTAGTCAGAGTTAGGCTTTGTTAAACAGAGTGTCTCCTAGGACAAAAGTAGATTGGTATGTGTGTGTCTTTAAATTTGTGTGCATTTGATTGGGAGGGGACAAGATGGTGGTGGGTTTCTCAAAATTAAATGGCTTATCGCTTTCTTGTCAAAAGAAAAATCAATTGTGACATTCTCCTGACAGGGTACACCACATTTAATTAGCACAGAGATGCCTTGGAGAAAGCAAAATTATCCAGTAACTGAGGAGTAGACAGTGGTTGGTTTGGGCAAGGTGAAGAACAGTAATGCAGGATGCAAAAAGAGAGTAAATGGTAGATGATAGAAAGGCAACACAGGGGTCCAAAGTTGGAAAGTAGGAAGGGGGGAATGTAACAATAGAGAAGATGAAGTGAAAGAGGGAAAGTGGATGCAATGAGAAAGAAGAAACCAGGGCTGAGGCAAAAAGAAGAAGGGAGAAAAAGGGAGATTAGCGAGTAAGAGTAAGCTAAGTTTAATTCAGTTTTATTTATATAAAACCAAATCAAAATAACCAGACTGTGTCGTTCAATGTGAATATTAAACAAATGAGTAAGAATGCTTTCTTGTATTTCTGCAACATCTCCAAAATTAAAAAGTATCCTCTCTCCTCTGAGACAGGATATTCATGCATTTATTTCTTCTAGCCTTGACTATTGTAATTCATTATTATCATAAACACTCCCTGAAAAGACTTCAGTTGATCCAAAATGTTGCAGCTACAGTAGTGACAGGGACTAGGCAAAGACCATATCGGCTCCCTGTTAAATCCAGAATCCAATTTAAAATCCTCCTCAAATACGAGGTCTTGTATAATCAGGCCCCATCTTATCTTAAAGACCTTATAGTACCATATCACCCCAACAGAGCACTTTGCGCTCAGACTGCTGGCTTACTTGCGGTTCCTTGGCTATTTCAATTTTATTTTATTTATACAGCGCCAAATCATAACAACAGTCGCCTCAAAGTGCTTTATATTGTAAGGTAAACCCTACAATAATACATACAAAGAAAAACCCAACAATCATATGACCCCCTATGAGAATGCAGTGGAAATTTAATTAACAAAGTCAGCAGACATGGTCAACTGCAATCAACACTCTTTATTATTATGGGCGTATGAAAGAGAGAGCGCGCATCCAGCAAGTCCGTCAAGCAGACTCCTAGACAGAAGTGGAAGTAGAAGAAATTACAAACTGATCATACCATACAACACACGGCCCGCTATAAAACCCAGCGAAACACTCCACTACAATGGGCATGCTGTTTCATGCCCTTGCCATTATCAGCACCTGAACAAGGGGGGTTGTTTTCTTCAACTACTGAGGCCGAAATAAGTTCAGCTAGTTCTAGACTATTCAGTAGAAGTTTTCCGTTACAGTGTCACAACTGAGAATATGCAAAAGTGCTTACAACTTAAATGAAAATAATAGAAAATTTCAGTTAGAAGCAAGCACTTTGGTGACAGTAGGAAGGAAAAACTCACTTATAACAGAAAGAAACCTTAGGCAGAACAAGGCTCAGGAACAGTGTTGGGTAAGTTACTTTAAAATAGTAACTTAGTTACATTACTAGTTACTTCTCTCAAAAGTAACTCAGTTACTTCAAGTTACTCGTTACTTTCAAAGTAACTAGTTACTAGGGAAAGTAACTTTGGTTTTACTCAGAATTCTCTAGTTAATGTGTTTCTTCCATAACTTTGCCAGCCTTCTAGCTTGCTTACTTGCCACAAGTGCACTGTGCCACCTACCAATAGAAAGGAAAATATAATGTATAATGTATAATGCATATTTCCACGAGAGAAATCCCACGCCTGGACCGTCATTGACTGCTGCCATGATTCTAGCCTACGTCACAGCGTCATGTGCGCCTTTTACATGCAACACAAAAAATGCAGTCGTGGTGCTTTCGATTGTACTCAGAACTCAGAAATTCTGCCTTCTGAATAGGAAGATGTAGGCAACACCAGACTGCAGATGAGCTGCATACAGGGCTGGACTGGGACAGAAAATTGGCCCGGGCATTATAGGAAAAATCATAAAGCCTTTGAATGAAAACAAACACTGTTGTGACAGTGATGTACACTGTTTTGATGGTATATATGCATCAATCTATCAATCGTTTGTTGTAAGACTCAGATAATTATTTTTTAAAAGCGAGACATTTTGAATGAGAATAAGAAAGAAAAGTATTTCTTTGTGCCCCCCTTTCCCTGTTAATGCCCTACATGCCCCCCTGGCAACACTTTGCTAGAGCCGCCCCTGCACAGTTACCAGCTGTCAGCTACCTAAAAAAGGATCCTGGTGTTATTTGTCAGAAACAGTTCATAACTTCTCTTCAACTCATTCATGTCACCTAAAAGGTAAACCTGTTTCTCCATCACCTGTTCAGCTCTGATGATCCAGTAAGGACATCTCCTGGTTTCATCTTCATGTTTCCCTCTCACCAGATAACCAAACCATATCATGACCAGCAGGTTTACAGCTGTGGCTCCAGCAAACATCAGCTGATACTAGAAATTAATATTAAATAAACTCTAACAACAGCTGATCAAGCTTAAACGTGCTGCTGTTGTTTAGCGCGACATCCGCTGGTTTCCTCTTTCGGCGCAAAGTGAGCGATAAACAAACAAGAGAGCCGATCAGCTGATCATTGATCAGTTTTCATGATTGAAGTAGAAACGGGAGAGGGAGGGGGGAGAATGAAAGAAGAAGAGGCAGCTGTGCAGCAAAGACACATAATAACTCCAGCTTTGTGTCTTTTTCATTGTAGCTGAATTACGGGACAAACTGTTCCTTTTCACCTCAATAAGAAACGCGTAATATTTTCTCTGAATACCAGACGGGACGGTTGGCAACTCTAATAACTTATGAACAAAATAAAGTTCAACATCAGTATCATAGCACCCACCCAGCTGTATAGAAACTCTGTCATGCTAGTACGCATGACAGAGTTTACGCAGTACGGAAAAAGTCAGAATAACGAAAATAAACTCCACCTAAACTTGGTTCATATCTGACCCAGAGAGACTGCAGGTCATAACTTCTCACCTGAAGTTCAGTTCACACTTGGACCGGCAGCCGCCTCGGGTCTCTTTTCCTTCTGCGTCCCCTTTCCTTCATCCACCTGCTGGCCTCCACCACTTGCTAATGTTACTGAATCTGTGGAAGCTCCGCGATAGCCACCACACGAAGTAACGAGTAACGACCCTATCTAAATCCCAGTAACGACTAACGCGTTCCTGATTTTGGCATAATAACTAGTTACCGTGCTCGTTACCACAATAATAACGTAGTTACTGTAACGCGTTACTTAATAACGCGTTAGTCCCAACACTGCTCAGGAATGAGCGGCCTTCTGCCGCAACCAGTTGGGGATGAGGGAAGGACGACAGGACAAAAGACATGCTGTGAAAGAGAGCCAGAGATTCATAACAAGTATGATTTAATGCAGAGAGGTGAAAGGGAGGATTCAGGGTCACCTGATCCAGCCCTAATATATGCTTTAGCAAAAAGGAAAATTTTAAGCCTAATCTTAAATTAGAGATAGTGTCTGTCTCCTGAATCCAAACTGGAAGCTGGTTCCACAGAAGAGGGGCCTGAAAACTGAAGCCTCTGCCTCCCATTCTACTTTTAAATACTCTAGGAACAACAAGTGGGCCTGCAGTATGAGAGCGCAGTGCTCTAAAAGGGTGATATCGTACTATGAGGTCATTAAGATAAGATGGGGCCTGATTATTCAAGACCTTGTATGTTAGGAGCAGGATTTTGAATTCAATTAACTGAAGCTTTTCATGGAGTTTTTAGGACATCTTAAAACAGTAGTCCAGCCTAGAAGTAATAAATGCATGAATAGTTTTTCGGTGTCACTCTGAGACAGGATATTTTTAATTTTAGAGATATTGCAAAAATGGGAAAAAGTAGTCCTAAATATTTCTTTAATATGTGCACTGAAGGACATATCCTGGTCAAAAATGACTCCAAAATTCCTCACAGTGTTACAGGAGGCCAATGTAATGCTATCCAGAGTAAGAATCAGGTATCTAACCAGATTCTTACTCTGGATAAGATTTTCAGGGCCGAGTACAATAACTTCAGTTTTATCTGATTCTAGAAGCAGAAATTAAAGGCCATCCAGGTCTTTATGTCTTTAAGATGTTCCTGCAGTTTAACTAATTCGTGTGTGTTATCTGGCTTCATGGATAGATAAACTTGTCATCTGCATAGCAGTGAAAATGTATCCTATGCCTTCTGGTGATATTGCCTAGGGAAGCATGTATAATGTAAACAAAATTGGTCCTAGCACTGAACCCTGTGGAACTCCATAATTAGTCTTAGTGTGTAAAGAGGACTCTCCATTTACAGGAACAGTTGGAGTCTATCAAGTAGTAAATATAAAGTTTCTTTATATTTCTTTCTTTAGAGCTATTGATATATTATATATTTTTTATTTTCAATAAATTTGCAAGAATTTCAAGCAAACCTTTTCTACTTTTTCATTATGCAATATTGTGTGTATAGGGTATTGTATAGAGTAAAAAATTTGGAATAAGGCGGTAACATAACAAAATGTGGAACAAGCACTGGTTGGAAATAATGGTTCTGGAATAATGGAATAATTGTTTTTCCTCTAAATATATTTGTTGCAATTATAACTCCCTTGAGACCAGAGTCTAAATGTGTAGTAGGGTTCAAGTATTTTAACTTAAATACAGTATATTGAAGTTTCTGCATTTAAAATACAATATGAATAAAGTCATTTAAAAAAAAGCAATGGAAAAATTTTGACTGAGCTCAACAAACAAGTGTAAACACCACAAAGTATCGATATTAAAAGCTACTTTAGGCTGCCCCTTGTCACAGGGGATAAACTGATAATACAGGAAAAACTCCCTGGGATGTTTAGTAGTTTGGAATTTCTTAAGTGCACTCTTAAGGTTCAGCTTTCTTCTCATTTGCAGCTAGCTGGTGCCTGCTCAGGTTCAGATCTTAAGTGCTCCCGAATTAAACAAATGAGTTCAGTGCACACAAAGGTTTACTCAAGTGAATGATGGAGGAAAGGGACACGACGTCCTCCTCTGGCATAGTGGAAACTCAGAGCAGCTTCTCAGGGTAAGGTGATCAGGTTTGGGGTGCTCCAACATCCCCTACACAGTGAAGAATTGCAAAGTAAATAGCATTTCATGGAATCTTAAAACCCCAGCCTATATAAAACAGATATGTTATTGCCTTAAAATCATTTCAGTAGGGAGAGATCACTTGGAATGATTTAACATGATTTAATGAGACAGAGAAATTAATGTTTTTGGCTATTAGACTTTGATGACCCATCATGGCAGAACAAGACAGGACACCCGATTTACAGATTTACTTCCTACAATTTAAGTTCAAAGAGTCATGTACACAGATTTCTTTCATTTACTACAACAGCATTTCTTTATAATGTAGGATAACTGGGATTTACTGTCGTAATTGTGCTTCTTTTCTTATATTAAAATATCTCATTAATTAAATGTGTAGTTAAATTCTGTACACTGGCAGAAGAGGGAGTTTCACTGGTCCAGCTTAAATAAAATCACAGTTTTCTGTAAGTGGCTCACCTTGTAGCCACTTTCTCTGTTGATGCTAATGTTGCTAGATGAACTTGACTTTACATTGTAATTAGTGCTATTATGGGTTGTTTTAAACCTTTATTGCTTTAATAAACTGAAAGAGAATTGAATTGTTTGTTTTTGCTGGTTACTTTTGTTCTGTGTTAGTGTACAGCTGCAGGTGCTGCCTTGCAATGCACCATCAGTGCCTATTATACTTTGTAGTATGTCTAAAATCACACACACTTAAAATTATGAGGCTAGATGTACCAAGTAAACTATAATGTATGATAATGTGCTATTATTCACTAGAGTTCACTTTAAAGCTAAACGCACATAAAATCCATGTTAAAATATATATGGCTGATGTTTTACAAGCATAACTGATGATTAAATAAAACCTCAAAAAGTCACAATATATAAGATATAAAAAGATATGATACTCTGTGAAAACTGCAGCACTAAAATAGGCATTGCATTAAAGTATAGATTTATTAATGTGTTAGAGAAGTATTTTGATAGTTCATTTTAAATGAATAGCCATTGAATACTGGTATTTATTGATTTAATGCAATAACATCTGTTTCATACAGGCTGGTAACATGAAAATACCATATAATTAAGAAGACCCATGCTTTTTTTCACCTTCTAATCCTGAGGAGCTGCTCAGAGGAAGAGGAGACTATGCCCTTTTCTTTCATCATTTACCTGAGTTCACCTGTGTGAAAGCACAGCACCAAACAACCTAACTTATTTGTTTAATTCAGGAGCAATTTAGAGCTGAACCTGATTGGATTGGCTTATCTGAGTAAAGCTAACTGACTACAAATCAGAGGAAGGTTGAAACTAACCCTTTTCTTGAAAAGTTTAATAAGACTTTTTATAGATGTTTTCTTTATAAATGGTCCTCACTTTGATGAATTTGGCCAGATTTCTAGAAATGAGAGCTGCCGCTTCCAAAGTGGGAGGGATGCCAACTCTCCTAACAAGACCAGGTTTTTCCCAGAGAGTTTCCCAGTCATCTATAAAGCCCACATCATTTTTGGACACCCCACAGACAGACAGCAATTAATGGAGAACATGCGGCTAAACACGGCATTACTCATCCAACTGAGGAGTGGATAAGTGACAACTACAGAGTCCGACTTGTTTAATAAAGTTACACACTGACTCAGTATTAATTTTGAAAACCTACTGACACAGCCAGGTGTCGTTACTGCCGAGATGATAAGAATTTAATGACATGTATGTTTATTCCTAGCCTGCACTTTGAGTTTCTTCAGTGTCACCTGCTCTAGGCCCTAGAGGACAATCAACTATGGTTGGTTGAGTCTCTAGTTTCACATCTTGAGTATTAGGCTTATATTCTCATTGACAGAAGCTCCTTCAATATTAAAAATAAATAAACAAATAAATAAAAAAGTTTTAGCTGATTGAGTTTGTTAGGTGTGAAAACTGATTTCAATTTAGCTTTTTGTTTTCTGTCTGTTTATGGTATGTGCTGTATACAGCTTTTTTCTTAGGGCACATAGCTTAACATAATAATTAAAAGACCAGTCACTGATAAATTGTTTGTACCAAGAAAGTTTACATCTGCAAACTGCTCCTGCTGATCCTCATTCCCGCTGCTTCACACTCGGCTGCAAACCGTTCCAGTGTGAGCTGGAGGCCCTCACCCGATGAAGCCAACAGAACCACATCATCCGCAAAAATCAGAGATGAGATTCTGAGGCCACCAAAGCAAAAGCCCTCCGCCACTTGGCTGCGCCTAGAAATCCTGTCCATAAAAATTATGAACAGAACCGGAGACAAAGGGCAGCCCTGGCGGAGCCCATCACCCACCGGGAACGAGTCCGACTTATTGCCAGCAATGCGAACCAAGCTCTTGCAACGGTTGTATAGGGATCGAATGGCCCGTAGCAATGGGCCAGACACCCCATACTCCCGCAACACCTCCCACAGGACACCCCGAGGGACACGGTCGAATGCCTTCTCCAAGTCCACAAAACACATGTAGACTGGTTGGGCAAACTCCCATGCACCCTCAAGTATCCTCAAGAGGATAAAGAGCTGGTCCAGTGTTCCACGACCAGGACGAAAACCGCATTGTTCCTCCTGTATCCGAGGTTCGACTAACGGACGAACTCTCCTTTCCAGCACCCTGGCATAGACTTTCCCAGGGAGGCTGAGGAGTGTGATCCCCCTGTAGTTGGAACACACCCTCCGGTCCCCCTTCTTAAAGATGGGGACCACCACCCCGGTCTGCCAGTCCACAGGTACTGCCCCTGATCTCCACGCAACATTGCAGAGGCGTGTCAACCAGGACAGCCCTACAACGTCCAGAGCCTTCAGAAACTCGGGGCAGACCTCATCAACTTGGTGGCAGACCTCTGCCACCAAGGAGTTGTTTAACTGCCTCAGTGACCTCGCCCCCGGAAATTGGCGGGTCATTCCCCTCATCCCCAGACTCTGCTTCCTCCTCGGAAGACGTGTCAGTGGGATTAAGGAGGTCCTCGAAGTATTCCTTCCACCGCCTGACAATTTTCTCAGTCGACGTCAGCAGCGCTCCGCCAGCACTATACACAGTGCAGGTAGAGCACCGCTCTCATCGATACCTGTCGGCTGCCTCCGGAGTCCCACAGACTAACCAAGCCCGATAGGAGTCCTTCTTCAGCCTGGTGGCTCCCTTCACCTATGGTGTCCACCATTTGGTTCGGGGGTTACCACCACGGCAGGCACCAACCACCTTGTGGCCGCAGCTCAATGCAGCAGCTTCGGCAATGGAGATGCTGAACATAGTCCATTCGGACTCAATGTCCCCAGTCTTCCTCGGAATGCTGTTGAAGCGCTGCCGGAGGTGTGCGTTGAAGATCTTACGGACTGGGGCCTCTGCTAGACGTTCCCAGCACACCCTCATTACGCGATTAGGTGCACCGGATCTGTCCAGCATCCTCCCCCGCCACCTGATCCAACTCACCACCAGGTGGTGATCAGTTGACAGCTCAGCCCCTCTCTTTACCCGAGTGTCCAGAACATATGGTCGCAGGTCTGGTGATACGATTACAAAATCGATCATCGACCTACGGCCTAGAGCGTCCTGGTGCCACGTGCACTTATGGACACTCTTATGTTCGAACAAGGTGTTCGTTATGGCCAAACTGTGATTATCACAGAAGTCCAATAACAAAGCACCGCTCAGGTTCAGATCAGGGAGGCCGTTCCTCCCAATCACGCCCCTCCAGGTCTCGCTGTCGTTACCCACGTGAGCATTGAAGTCTCCCAGCAGGAAAACAAAGTCTCCAGGTGGAGCACCTTCCAGCACCCCACCCAGGGACTCTAAGAAGGCTGGGTACTCTGAACTGCCACTCGGCACATAAGCGCAGATGACAATGAGGACCCGTTCCCCGACCCTAAGGCGCAGGGAACAAACCCTCTCGTCCACCGGGATAAACCCCAACGTACCGGCAGCAAGCCAAGGGGATATTAGAATACCCACCCCAGCCCGCCGCCTCTCACCAGGGGAAACTCCAGACTGAGACAGAGTCCAGCCCCTCTCCAGGAGACTGGTTCCTGAGCCCAAGCCATGCGTAGAGGTGAGCCTGACTATATCTAGCCGGTACATCTCAACCTCACGCACTAACTCAGGCTCCTTCCCCACCAGAGAGGTGACATTCCATGTCCCTATTGCCAGTCTTGGCAGCCGGGGGTCAGTCCACCAGGGCCTCCGCTCCTGGCCGCCACCCGGGACACAATGTGGGTGGTGGGCCTGCGGGAGGATGGGCCCATGTCTCCTCTTCGGGCTGTGCCCGGCCGGGCCCCATGGACTAATGCCTGGCCACCAGACACTCGCCCTCGGGCACCCTCCCCGGGCCTGGCTCCAGGGCGGGGCCCCGGTAACCCTATCCCGGGCAGGGTAAATTGTTCCCTCGATGTTCTTTTCATAAGGGTCTTCTGAATCACTCTTTGTCTGGTCTCTCACCCAGGACCAATTTGCCATGGGAGACCCTACCAGGGGCCAAAAGCCCCCAGACAACATAGCCCCTGGGATCCCTGGGACACACAAACCCCTCCACCACGATAAGGAGGAGACAGGACAACCTTTTAAAAAGATGCAACACAGGAGGGGTTACAGATTTCAAATATATGCTTATATAAATAAGCAAAATTTATGTTAAAAATATTTGCTATAACTGAAACTTTTCTACGACCATATTCATCTACAGTGTTTCCCGTTTTCATGCTGTGAAAATGTGTTTTACTAACAGTTCTTGTGATTTCAAGAAAAGCTAGTTAGCCTTCTGCATCCAGTTACATATTTTGTGCTTTTGCTTTCTGGCCATTGTTCTCCAGATCCCTTTTTCAGGAAGATATGTCACATGTCACATGTCACAGTGTCCCAGCTGAATACAAAATCTTGAGATGTTTTCTAGAAAGTTGTTCCAAAATCTTGCTCAGTCCAAACCTATTCTTTAAACCCATTTCAAATTAATTTTTGAAAAGTCACACTGGTGGTTTTCTCAGTATGTCAGAAAGACTACAATAAAATCCACACACAGCCATAGCACGATGAAAGGGTGAAGTTATTAGCTAACAGTTGTAGGACTGTGCAAATTGCAAACAAAGCCCCTGGCTTTAAGGTTTAATAAAACCCAGTTGCTAACTAAGGGTACATCACGACTGACAAGAGCCTCACAAGAAACATCTGACAAATATTACTACTGAGTGACAATCACATGACCAGTCTGTACAAAGATGAAATCTGCAAAGTCATGTTTCAATTTCTTGAAGTGCAGCAAGAAAGCAGGTCTGTTACTTGTGACCTACTGCTACAAAGCCTAGATATGCAGGGCATCTGTGAGGAAATGTTACATTGTTACATCATTGGCATTGCAGCTGATGAGGAAGCCACTGGGTAACATAAAGTGATTAGTGTTAACGCTAAAAGCTGCAAAAATAGGTTGCTGTAAAATGCTTTACAGAGTCATTTTTTTTTACATATGTATGAATTCCCAAAGTCCAGAAGTCTGTTTGTCTCCTTCTCTGTCTCCTTCTCTGTCTCCTTCTCTGTCTAGAGATTTGTAAAGATGATGGTACATGAGGGTAAATGGCTGATGCTTTTTTGATCCTATCCTATACTATTTGAACATTCCTATGAGCCTAATTCACCTAAACATATATTCCTACAGGGACATGATTTTTCTTATGGCTTTGGCTTTTATCTAACATCATATTATTACTCGCACTCTAATTACAGCAACTGAGTATTTGGTGTACTTGCATGTACATGCAGATACAGCACCACTGAGCATCTGGTGACCTTCTGACTGGTAGACAGTCCTCTCCTGAGGCACAGCCACCCTGAGGTGACACATTACAGATGAGACCTCCTCAGAAAAGTTGAATGAAACAATCGGGCATCAACACAGACTGCTTTCTTAGGCTGAATCTACTGTTGCAGAATATTTTATTTATTCTAATTGACAGCATGTTGTGGTGCTGCATTTGAAATCTTTTTAGATCAAATATTAAAGGGAAGTGGCACACCTCTGGCCAAATGGTGATAACCTCAGGTGTGTGTGATCTGACTGGTTCTGCCACTAAACTCGTGTTATTTATACATTATGGTATAATTACTTCACTTTATTTATTAACTCTTCTTACAACTTTTCCTTTTAGCTCAGTTTTTAAAATTGCACATCTTTTGCATTTAAATAAACCCACTGACTAAAGTGAAAATCTCTAAACACAACGAGGTCAACTAATGATTTTTTTTTCTTTATATGGTACACCAAGATATAACAGAGTCTATGTGCAGTTTGGTTTTACTTGATCAAAATACATGATAAAACTTTACTGAGATAAACAGCTTTTGATGTGAAATTAACAACATGTGTGATGCCAGAAAAAGGTTTGACAGGCAACAACACAACTTAATGAAAAAGGAAAATAACTAAATTTAAGGTGAAATTGTTTCAGCTTACCCACAGGCTAATCTTAACCCATTCTTCCCTATAAACCTGTGATTGGTGTTTGCTGGCTTTTGTGCTGCTGTGCTGTCAGTCAGACCCCAGGCCTCCATCTGGATAACTAGCAGAGGTGTGAACATGGATATCAACAGTCTCCTTCATCGCCCTTCACCGCAGGCTGCGCTTTAGAAAAGGTGCTATGGTAAGTTGCCTGGACCATAAAGAATGAGATCAGTGTCATTGGAGTCTGAATCTCAATAAGTTGTGTAAAAATGGATTTATGTTTCTGCCTGAAATGTTCAAAATTCTTTTTTTCTCTCTTCACTTTCCAGTCAGCACAAATGATTGAAACTGATGGCTGCCCTCCTTCATCCAGGGCCTCTGCAGGGCCTCCAGGTCCAACCCTCATTATTTTATGTTTTTTTATTTTCAAATGACAAATTTATTTCTGATATATGTTCAAGAAAAATCCATTTAAACCTCGTTATAAATACTTTGAACCCTATTAGATTGCAAATATTCTTTCATGTTTTTTGGTGTCAAATAAAATCAACTCACATTTTTAGCAAATTCTCATTTAATGACAGGGTGTTGGCTTGGTTGCTACAATGTCTGAGAGGAGTTTCCATGTTTTGGAGACTCAGCCAGTAGTTTGATGGTGTTGTACCCTCACTGGGATCTTTGATAATCAGAATTGTTTTGCCCTGTGATAGCCAGTCTGGATCAGCACCTGCTGTTAACACCACCCTTATTTGTGCTGCCAGGCATCCATAAGCTTCTTCAGACAGTAGGCATGGATCATATCAGGTCCTGGTGCTCTCCATCTCTTCATTCTAGAGACTCACTGTATGTCTGCCTACGCGTGTGACTGGTTCTTCTTCTGGGAAGTTGTGGTCTGCTCTTAAGTCAGCCACCTTGCATTTTTTTTCACAGAGGTTTTTTCTAGTATTGCCCAGTTTTAGATCTGGGTGGGGCTGCTGTTGTATCATTGTTCCCTTTTAGCAGAGAGTACAACCTGGGTGGACCTTTGAAGAGCAGTGCATTTATTATCTTGCACTTTTCTCATATATCACTACAGCCAAGTGACCAGAGTTGTGAGCCTGTGATTGGCCATTTCTAGAGCCTCAATCTTGTTGTAATTTCTATTCAACCATGACATCCAAATTAACCAACAAACATCATATTGGACAACCAACCTCCTTGAACTCAAATATTTATCAATCATTTAGTGAAAATTGTAATGATTTGTAATTCTCTCTTCCGGGTGCTTGAGCAGGTACTCGGGTGTATGGTGGAACAGATGCTGTAGGAAATAATAATATTAGCTGCAAATGTGATTGATTGTTGTGGTTTACATAAGTGTGACTGTATTTGTGCAATTGTGAATTGTGGATGATGATTTATAGTGTAGCAACCACTCACCTCTTTTCTCCTTCTCGTTCCTTTCTGTCCTCTCAGAGTGTTCAAGCTAATGTGTCCCTGCAGGTCTGAATACTGTTTGAAGGTTCTTGTAGTTGAGTGAGGGAAATGCTTGGGGTTTTCCTAGGTGTTATTTGGGATTTGTAGGGTTATTTGTTTTATATGTTAAAAAAAAGTGTTATAGATAGATTTAACTATAAAATGTAATATATAAAATGGCGAATGGTCTTGTTGGTAGAGTGTGGGAACACCCATGGCAGATTATGAGGAGGATGTGGCAGATGGGTATAAAAACCTTCTTAAATAGCAACTGGCAGCCCAGTTGCTATTTAAGAAGTTTTTTTTTGCTGCAGGTAGAGCCACTCCATTATGTTTGGAAAATGGAAGTTCAAGTAACGCTCCATCCATTTCATATTGTCAGTCCTTGTCCATGTGTACCTTGTTCCAGTAGCCCACTTTCATTCAGTATGTTCTCAAGATGTGTTCTCTCAACAGCTGATGTGGACCTTGTTAAGCTGGGTAAAGTCAGCATGGGGTAGCATAGGTGGCAGAGCCTGGGGACTCTCACTAAATGCATGGCCTTGGCTTTTGATGAAGAATAGGATTTGACCTATAAAGACAGTTATGTTGCAAACATATAATAGTGATATCTCAAATACTTTGAAATTCACACACAGACACAGTGTTATTTCTATCCATTTTATTGAGATATTTTTGAAGTAATACTACACAGGGGACTGTTGTAAGACAGGAGGAGTGTGCAAAGTTTTCATAATATTGCACACACTTTATCTACCACACATACAATGGTCAGGCTATGACTTTACAACAAGTAATTATTGAATTAATAAGAGGATTAACTAAGCATCTCATTTCATCTACACTCTTCCAGAAAACAAAGAACATATTATATCAATACAGCATTTACAGAAGATTCCAGTATGAGCAACATTTTCAGACAGTCCTTGCATGACACCGTATTGTTGTCATATTGTTATGTCTGCATAGTAGTTCCAGTTCACATTGCAGTTCAAATATACCATATGAGCAGTATGCACTCACATTTGTACTAACTTCAGGGACTGTAAAAACTGCACTAGAAAGAAAAGTGATCTTGGACAAAGGCACAGGAAATGACAGTTTTTAAATACTTGGATACCACTGATGCTGATAACACCATATTAATATTTGTAGGTATGTATGACACTTGTTTACATGCTATATAAATACAAAGGTTTTGTTAGAAAATAGGCCATGATAAGTTGTGTTCAGCACTTATGGCTATGATATTAGTTGGTAGACCAGAAAATCTTAATTTGATTGAGAAAGATGCAGCTTTAGTGAGGCTATGATACGACAAGCACCGATGCATTTCTATTCCAGGGTGTCAGATACTGTTTTGTTAGATTGCCGACATCTTCAAATTACACGTTTGTTTGTCTTTAGCAACTCCTTCTGAATTTCATTTTGATCTGTTTATGCTGCCGTTTAGATAATGTACCATGCATCTTCTTCCTTTCCAGTTCCACCTCATCTCAGGGCAGTTCATAAAAAAAAAATTAGACTCTTGATTGACCAGTCACAGTTTTTCATGTTTAATCTTTTCTTCCAAATTCTCTCTTTATTGAAATGTAATGCAACAGGGTCCTTCACAGGTGCAGTTGTATCACAGCTGCCTGACGCCCTTGGGAATGAGAACTGACTGCCTAAGACTTAGCAAACATGGTTACCAGGGCACCCTACGTTTCTTCTAAAGCCAAAAGAGGAAGTTCCAGGGAGATTCGCAACCACCCGAAAACTCCCTGCTTGCAGGCTGAACATTGATGGGTCAAGTATGCCAGCATACATTTACCTGCAAACCTACAGTTTGTGATTTTATTTTTAAATTTACTTTCACTGTGTTTTAAAAAAAAACCTTGGTGCAAAAAAAAGCCAAACCAAAAAAGAAAAAGAAATTGATACACAGAATAACAATTATTCTAGGTCCCCTAAAGTTCTCTGCATATGCTTAATATGCAGAGAACCTTCTGTGTGAATTAGGTGAGAAGGTCTTGGTGAGAAGACCTTGGTGAGAAGGTCTATTCCATAATTTCATTAAGGCTATCATGCCAGTAATGTAGTGTGAAAGGATATTAAAGCAATTTACAAAACGATTTTATACATATTCATGATTACACCTTTAATTTAAACTTTATTCAATGTAAAGAACCTCTAATATCGCCAGTTTTTAATACAATTCTTTGATAAGATTACGGTTGTCAAGCAATTATTTCTGCTGGTACAAACACAAGTCCATATGTCAGCCAACAACCCATTAAAATATGTTGTAGTCTACATGCTTTTTAAAGTGACTTATACTGTGAAATATGGTGTATCGAGATCATGTATGACATTTTACCATCTGTTATTTGACTAATCAGTACCAGCATCTCTTTGAAAAAGACAAAATGCATAAACATAAAATTGTGAACATTTGTCTGCGCTGTCTCGGTCATCTTCATTTGTAGACTAATCAGTTGTACACTGTTAAAACTGTTCAGAAATTGCAAAACCTTTCAGAGTTTGTGCATAGTCACTGCACCTACACCAGACAAGCAATAGCAGCCATACAAACTGCTGTTAAAATTACAAAAAACAAAAAACAATTTCCACTGGCTTTTAGCTTGTGTATAGACTGTAAGGACAGAACTGATCTATGCTAGATGCAGAGACATCAAACTGACCTCCTCATTAGACTGGAGAGACTGGGACATGACATGAAGTTTTGAGTCAAACGTCTTCCAGTAAATGCAATCCTACATTTATACATCAACATTCCCATCGCCAGGTATATCAGATAGTATATATTTAACTGAGTGTTGCATTATATTGGGTCCAAAAATGGGAAATAACATGACAAACATGAGTTTTAAGGTGACTAGGAGTGAAACACAAACTACTATTCTTCTGTATATGGAGCAAAAACATTTGCATTCATATTTGTTCTGATTGTGCTGTATATACCATTTCATTTTTCCATTAAATTGCTTTAATTTTTTTAGATATAAACAATTAAATGGTTCCAACTTGTAAAACCAAAAACACTAACAATCAAATCAAAAATTTTTGCATCAGCAGACTTAACTGGCCTTAGTTGTTGTTTTCACAAACAACTTTCTTAATGTCATGTTTATATTTGATTTCCTCTTTTCCACATTTACTTTGTTGATTTAAATGTTTGCTGGATTTGTTGATATGCTGCCTGTGATGATGTCAGATTCATGACAGAATTGTCTTCAAACCTCCAACCCCTGAAACGCCCTCCACCCCCGAGCTAACCACCATTACCCCACAAGTTCTACTATTGGAACAAGCATGTCAGTGTTAATTATGACATGATAGTATACAGACAGGAAATGTTTACAAAAAAAGTTAAACAATTAATTTTCCTGTCGAGAGATACTTTCAACAAGTATCATGAGAATAGCAAAACATAGGAAATACATTATGCAGCTTTCTCTTGGTTTCTCCACAAAAGTTTTAAAAAAATTACATTTGAAGAAGATGATTTGTGGAAGCGCTGAGCCAGAAGGCCAATAATTGAAAGCCAAAATGTAGTAATTATAGTTTAATCAGCGTAGATAATGAATCCAGAGAATGTGCTGTACTTGTTGTTGTTGCCTCCGTGAGCTTTTCCTCCATCTAGTTTAATGTAGACCTCATCTCCTGGCTCTAGATGCAGAACAGCACTGTTACTGGCATAGTCGTAGTTCTGGTCTGCATCCTGGGCTATGGCACTGGCACGTACCTACAGAAATACGTGAAATGCAGATACACACACAAACAGACAGAGTTGTGTTTCATCATGAGGACATTAAAAGGACTTACATTATATTTCATAGAGACTTACTACTATTTGTCTACCCCTGATTTTAATCAAGTCTTATTTCAAAATGTAATGTGTAAATGTAATGATTTGCATTAAGAGGAATTTTAGTTTGGCCCCAAAAGGGATGCAGGTCCCCTGTAATGTGATTGTGTAAAAAGATGTATGTCAACAACATGAGTAATAAGAAAAAGAAAAAATAGAGAAGCATACATATTAAGTGAGCATAAAAGCTCAAAAGAATTAGAGGGGAGCTACTGGCTTTAAAACAATAGAACAGTCAACCCCATGTGTTGTGGTACCTGTGGATAATTTGAGGATAAGCCCTAGCTATTCCAAGAAATCATGTCATTATAAAATAGTGTAATATAGTACATATAGTATGGCATACAGCTGGGCTCATCTATTCAATTCAATTCAGTTCAATTCAATTTTATTTATATAGTGCCAAATCACAACAACAGCCGCCTCAGTACAGGGCGGAGGTAGAGAACTTGTCCCACTGGTGCTCAGAAAATAACCTGACGCTGAGCATCCATAAAAGAAAAGAACTCATAATGGACTTCAGGAGACACTCCCACTCCCCTCTTATTATATATGGAATCTGTCTACACCTCCAGGTTTCTGGGCACGGTTATCCCTGCCGATCTTACCTGGACCCACAACACCTCATTAGATATCCACTTTGCTCTAACAGTTAGCAGTTAGACCAGTAAATACAATTATGATCAAAAGTTTAAGACCACTTAAAAAATGGCCAAAAAAACCCCATATTTTGCATGGTTGGATCTTAACAAGCTTCCAAGTAGAGCTTCGACATGGAAGAGGAAGAAATGGGAGTGAGACAAAACATTTTTTGAGCATGCAATTTATTGAAAACAACATTTAAACTGAAACAGGCTCTGCTCATCAAAAAGATCAGTAGAACCTCTCCTATGAATTTTTTCCCCCAATTTTGTGGTATAATCACGACCACTAACCCTAACTGAAAAAAGTGCAGGCCTTACAGTTAGTAACCCTAACTGTAAGGCCTGCACTTTTTAGATCTTGTTTTCAACTGATGGTTTTAAAATCAAAACAGAAATCCAAATCTGACTGATGGCATGTTATAGCTTATACACAATGGAGAAAACCGGGAACAGTAGTTAACTTTCTCGGGAGTGGCAGCCTACCAAGATTACTCCAAGAACATATCAACAACTAATTCAGATCACAAAAGAACCCAGAACAACATCTGAATTGTATGAAGGTATGGTCTACATTAAGGTCAGGACAGGTTCCAAGGGGAAAACCACTGCTGACCGAGAAGTTTTTGGATGGCATTTTGGATAAAATGAGGAATCATCAGGGATGATCTTTTATGAATTTCTGAAATCTGGTGTCTGCATTTTCTGGGAGATTTTGCAGTGGTTTGAGATTAAACTGCACACATGTAGAGCAGAGTCAGAAGAGGAATCTGGGCAGAATCTCATGTTAACTATCAAGGATGATTCGTAATAAATTTTTTATTTTTGATATGGGTGTTATTATACTTCATTAACTTTGTTCAGTTTGAGCGGAATTGTCCGTTTTACCTCAACGAAAAGTGCAGAAGCTTGAGATGAAACTCAGCACACAGTGTATAGGAATGTGAGAATTTCATGTCAACTATCAAGGATGATTTTTTTTAGTCTAGTCTTATTTAACCTCCTGGACCTGGCGTCCACATATGTGGACATCACATTTTGGGTTATTTAGACCAAATTACTCAATTTTGCTCTACAAGGACCTGATATCCACTTACGAGGACATTATACTGCCACTGTTCTATTGAAATTTTAAACGAATATCCTCATATGTGGCTCTCATTTTTCTTAGAAAACAAAATTAGGTTAAAAAAAAAGTCATTCTATGCCCAAATATCACAGAGAAACTAAAAATGCATGCCCTGGAAGAGTTCGGGTCTCAGGAGGTTAATTCACTTTGTTCAGTACAATTAGAATTGAAATAAATTGAAATAATCGTTTATAATATTTTCCAGGAACATTCAACGGATATCAAGTGAAATTCACCACAAACGTAATGCAGATTACATTGAGGATTTGAATTTATTTCTAACGGAAGCTGATCATGAACAAAAAAAGTTCATTACCAGGAAAATTCAGAAGAAAAATTTAAAAAAAGCACATCTTGCTACTGAAATGTAATTTCTCTTAATTTCCTCAAAATAACACGAGCCATGTCTCACCCTCTCCCTCCTCCCCCTATACACACACTTTCCCCTATCTCTCTCTCTCTTTCACCCACACACACACCCTGATTTTTGTCTTTAAATACACAACAACAATATATCTAATTTTCTGTCTGTTAAAGAAGTAATCAGCAACAAAAGAGAAGCTTTAGCTTTTAAATGACTGGTGCCCTGAGGCCAAAATGCTGCAAGCCTGACTGCTCATCATTGCAAGTCAAGTTCATGGTCTGGCTGCTGCAATGGGGTCTAATTCACTCAGCTTTAACATCATTTTGGGTTCTTGACTACCTTTGCATGAGCTTGCTGTCTGTGCACATGCTTCCAAAGAGTTCGAGTTGTGTTAGCAGTATTATGCAGTCAAGTTCATGGTCTGGCTGCTGCAATGGGGTCTAATTCACTCAGCTTTAACATCATTTTGGGTTCTTGACTACCTTTGCATGAGCTTGCTGTCTGTGCACATGCTTCCAAAGAGTTCGAGTTGTGTTAGCAGTATTATGCAGTTCCTATTGTCCTATACACACTTTGCATTCCACAATACAACCTTTGGAATAAAACTACAATATCCAATCAAAAACTGTTCTGCTATTTTCCTCTTCTTGGCACGTGAACTGACATTAGCTGATTGTAGCCCAACCAGGCAGAAAGAAAAAAACAAGAGTCAGTTTGAGTTCTTTTTTCCCCTTCCTATCCACCATGTGTGCTTGTAACTAAAGAGCCTTTGAAACGCAGGTAATGATATAATTGTACCTTTAATGTAATTACTGGGTTTAGTCCCTGTATAACTGAAAAATGTAGTAACACATTACTTTGGAAGGCCTTAAACCCAACACTGACTGTGGATTAATGAACTCCAGTGGACATTTAAAGACAATACATAGAATTCTTTGTGTGAAATAAATTAAATGGTAAATGGCCTGTATTTGTATAGCACTTTACTTAGTCCCTAAGGACCCCAAAGCGCTTTACACTACATTCAGTCATCCACCCATTCACACACTAAATATTAAATATTAAAATGTAGTCACAATAACAGTGGAAGAAGAATAATTACTCCAAAACAGTATACTGAAAAGTGAAAAGGAAAATATAAATTTACAAAAACAGAGGTGATTGTCATGGAAAATTTATTTTACCTAATGTATATTTTGTACAAATTGTCTTTTGTATGAAGACTCTAAGCTTTGCTCAAGGCCATGACACACTTCGTTACCAAGCTGGTGCCGACATGACAGTGAGCACTTCACTCACTGTCGAATAGCGAATAGACAAAGATTGCATCGACACGACAGAAGCTGTTACAATTTTGCCTTTTTGTCAATGCTGGTACGAACACTGTTCATGCTGTATTGATCCCATTGCAAAGGTTTTAACTTTCTTTCAATAAATCTCAGAAAATCAGTTGGGTTTCAATGCTCAAATTATTTTTCTACAACAGCGATGTGGCTGTGAAGGCAGATGTCGTTAAATATCTCATCATCACATCACATATAATTAATTGGCACATGACTACTGCATTGTTTTTATACCCAGGAAAGGAGAGAGAAGGGGATGAGAGAGCAGTGAAGATTAAAATTGCAGCAGATTGATACCAAAAGAGCAGGAAAGGTGAAGAAAAGATAAACATTCAAAAGACAAGACAGAGATGGCCACATTTAAAAGGTCCCATTATGACACCATAGAAGCAGAAGCTCTGGTAAAGTTGGCAAACAATGCTGAAGAATTTAAATCGCACTGATTGTATTATTTCAGTAGAATTCTGCAAGAGACAGCCTAATACTTACAGTGTTTGATATTTTATTTTAATTTTGCTCAAAAATATCGTGAATAACTTTAGAAGAGGTGCTGTTAATGCTTTCAGGGCTATGCTCAGCCCCAAGTGTTTCAAGTCAAACCTTAAAAGAAGAGAGGTCCCTGTATCTTAAACCCAAACTGTTAGTTCCACCAGGTGAAGGCTCCTCCTCCAATTATATTTTTTTCTAAATAGGGTTGGCAGCAATGAAATAAGTCGTGAAATTGAGCTTGCGCTATAATAACTTATCATCAATATGGGTGTTTAAGTTTACCATCACTAAGTTTTATAAATTAGTGAAACTTCTAGTTGAAATATATCCGTAGATTTACTGGGTGGGCCTGGACCCCATAGGCCCCTGCATAACACCGATGCTACCCACAGGTCCCCAGTCTAGGAGCTAAATGCTCTGTTAAGATAACAGAGTCCAGTTAGATCTTTAGGCTTTGACATGTTTTTATTATTCAAGATTTGTATGTAAGGAGAAGGAAGTTGAATTCAGTTCTGAACTCAACAGGGAGACAATGAACGGGACTCAGGAGTTATGGGGAAATATGGGCTCCTGTTCTAGTCCTAGTTGTTACTCTTGCTGCAGGATTCTGGATCAACTTTTCAACTGAAGACTTTTCAGGGAGCATTTTAAGCAGTCTGATATTAATGAATTACAATAATCCAGGCTAGAAGTAATACATGCATGGTGTCAGCCTCTCGGTTCTGAGTTCTTCTTATGCTTTGTGTTGTTTTTGTTATTTGTTTTATTTTGTTAGTCTTTTGTCTCGTGTGAGCTGGGTTTACTTTTTTTTCTTGTCCAATCTTCTGAGAGGAAGAGAAGGAGTAAAAAAATCTGATTTCAGCCATAAACTGAACCCCCAGCTCAGAAATTGTAAACTGCCAGTGTTTCTTCAGACTTTAGTCATTCAGCCTAATAAATGATACCCAACGAGAGTCAATAGGGGAACAAGCTGTTTGTTTGGCATTGGCAAAGAAGAACTGGCAAGTTTTCCATGGGTACAACCCACCCATGCTCAACTCAACTCATGCTCAACCCAGAAATGCATTTTAGTTACAGAAAACAAAGGCTTTCCTAGATTTGTTGCCAAGAAGCATTGTTACAATAAAGAAATATTTAATCAAACACCAATTTCCTTACCTTTTGTGCTAAATTTAGTTCATTATTATTATTAGTAGACGTAGCATACATTTAATTTGTTGGAGCTTTAGGTGATGCCGTTATAAGGCATCACCTTATAACAAAAAGCAACACGAACAATATTAAAAGTAGAGATGGACGGATCGGTCCGATACTGACCTAAATTACTGGATCGGATATCGGAGAGAAATAAAAAATGTAATCCGATCCATTAAATATCAAAAAAGCACCTCACAAAACTTGCGACACGGCGTAACTCGGCTCGTCGGAGCAGTGTGCTCACGTGATAGAGCGGCTTTGTGTATTTCAAGGTTCATACAAGCATAACACACAGTGAAATGTAGCCTGACACGCACCTCGACAAGTACAAAAATGTGGGGGGGGGGGGGTAGAGGAAGAACATTGTGCAGTAGTAGCAGCAAGCAGGTGAATTCTGTACATTAATATGAATAGACATCTGACTATTTTACAGAATAGACTATATAAACATATTTAAAATTAAAGGAATTTGGAATGTACATTGTGCCTGGGTTTAGAGTGTTTGGAAGAGAGTCCTGTCTCAGTCAATTATAGATGATGTGAGAGGGCGGGTGTGTGTGTTTAGGGCCCGGATGGCTTGGGGATAGAAGTTCCTCTTGAGTTTTTGTAGCCTCTAGCAAACCAGCATTTCATCTCCGAGGAAGTTATCCCAGAGAGAAGTAAAGCAAGTGTGTAAGTTCATCTCTGAATGTTTGTAAAGCATTCCCACATTAAGCTTAACAACCGATATATGGAGCCAGTGCCTCTTCTTGCTGCTACTTCAATTGTGAAACTGATCAATGATCAGCTGATCGGCTTTTCTGTCGCAAGTCTGTCTCTCTTGTTTGTTTTTACCCCACTTCGAGCCAGAAAGAGGACACCAGCGGCTGAACAACAGCAGCACTTTTAAGCTTGATAAGCTGTTGTTAGAATTTATTTAATATTACTTTCTACACCAGGATCTTTTTCTACGTAGCTGACGGCTGGTAACTGTGCAGGGGCGGATCTAGCAAAGTTTAGCCAGGGGGGCCGATAGGGCATGAACAGGGAAAAGGGGGCACAAAGACATACTTTTCTTTTTTATTCTCATTTAAAATGTCTAGCTTTTAATAAATAATTATCTGAATCTTACACCCAAAGTTTTAATCTTATGTAAAATATAGGGACATAAAAAAGTGGTATCGTGCAAACTCTAATTAAAAGATGGGGAAAATAAAAATATAAAACATACAGAACATATAAAACAGGGTGATTATTGATGATATGCTAACTGATATTAATTGTGTCAAAGTGCTGTGTCCTTGATTCCAATGTTAGTCAGACATTTTAACAGAAGAACTGTGAAAGAAAAACACATAGGGCAAAGTACCAAATTAAACCAAAAAAAACAATGCAAACTATAAACTCTCTAGGTAACTAGTGGGCACAAAGACCAGAAAGCAGAGTAACACTAGGTAACTGAACATTATGAAGGACAAGGAGAGACTGGGACAACATATACACAGTAGGGTGATTACGGAAAGGGGAAACAAATGGAAAACATGCCAGGAGAAAATCAAGAATAACAAGACAAGGGAAGTTAGACTCAACACAAATAAATTAATGCCAATACTGCAACTAGGACATGCAAACCTGACAGCGTGATAGACACGGAGACAAAACAGAGAGACCAGACAGACAAGGTGAAGGAATTACAAACACAAAGCACTGGGTCCAAAACACAGGATCCTAACAAATTAATTAGTAACCGTATTTTTCGGACTTAAAATCCTTTAATTTTCTCAAAAATCGACAGTGCCCCTTAAAATCCGTATCATGTATAAATTCTGGTTGTGCTTACCAACCTTGAACCGATTTTATGTGGTACACAGCGCTCAAATATCTGTCAAAAAATGTTTTAGTACTACTTTAGTAAGCTATGAAGCCGCAGCACTTGATGGATTGTTGGAGCATTACGGCTACCGTAGTCAGGAGTCTTGTGGAGTAATCTGGGTCCAAACTCTGCTTCAGGTCCCAAAGTCAAACGAACACTGCAGCATCACAGAGAGTTAAAAACTGTCTAAATTCTTTCATCTTTAATAAAATGATCAATGTTGCTGCTTTACCAGGTGTAACAATTACATTTAACATCCAGGCATCCATGAAATCAGAATTTATTACATTTAATAGAGTTAGAAGTTAGCAGGAAGTTAGCGTGCTAGTTTCCACCTAAACATCATATAGCATGTTCTGACTGAGAAATTTCTGAAAAAATTAAAACGCACAGCTCTGCTATCACTTCCAACATAAATGAAGACAGAAAACTAAACAACAGTGACTTTTGTAGGGTTACTGAAGTTGGGTTAGCTGGTTTATAATAATGTGCTACGTGACTGCTAGCGACACAGCTATGTTAGCATAATATAAACACAGTGAAGCTGGAGGATGAACGCTAACTTTTTTCCACTCGATGAAAGTTAACGTGAGGGTTCCTGATGGTTAGGGACAAATGCAATCGCGTGGCAGGATGCTTTAAAGGGAACAAACTTCAGTCAGGAGAACAACTGAGATAATCCATCCACAATACGAGGTTAGTCATTAATGGGAACATGGGAATAGAGTAGCTCTATTCAACATTACTGAATCAATGGTACAGAAGTGGAGGAAGCAAAAAGAATGAGTTGAGCAAAGTTTGACTTATCTGACTGTTTTGTTTCGCTTAATACACCTTATAATCTGGTGCGCCTTATGTATGAAAACAGATCGGTTTATCGACAATGTACCTTATAATCCAGTTATTATAATCCTTATAATCCGATAAACAATACGGTAACTGTGTAGGTTCTCAGTCAGCCAGGTCATTGTAATCTAAGGAGCTTCGAAAGATTTAAGATTTAAGTTTCTCGAAGACTACCTCTTGTCCGAGAAGCTTTTTCACACCTTGGCTTATCTGATGAGGCACATGATCAACAACCCTCTTAAGGGACAACTCCCACTAGGGCTTAAATATCTGGGAATCCCCGATTTGGTCTTAGAACTGAAGCTTCTGAAATGAGAGGTGAAACGTTTTCAAGAAACTTAAATAAGTCAAGTCGCTTTTCTTTCCAAGCTCCTTGGATTAGTTAACTTTTTGAAAACTGTTCTTTTAAGAGTTTCTGAAATAAATATATGTGTATGTGACTTTGTCACAAAATGTACTTGAAAATGAGGATAGGAAGCCGCAGTCTATGTGGATCTGGATCCTGGATCTAGGAGTTCCAGGCCATCCGCAGACCACCAAGAGTAAGAGAAAGTCTTCTCAGTAAGTAATTGATTAGTAATTATAGCACTTTCTGAAAGACATACTGTTATGAAATGTGTGCCTGTCACCCTCTCCGTCCCTCACTCTCTCACCCTCTCTGTCCCTCACTCTCTCACCCTCTCTGTCCCTCACTCTCTTGCTCTCTTCATCCCTAGCTCTCTAGTCCTCTCTGTTTCTTCCCTCTGTTCCCTGTATTTATTCAGTCTGCCCTTTAGTGTGTTTTTCCTGTTTTAGTCTGGCAGTCTCCTGTCCGGTGTGTTGTCCTGTGGACAAGCAGTTAAGTCAGTGGGTAATAGATGGCATAATAGAACATTTGCCTGTGCCACAGCTCGTGTCTAAGCTCATTTCGATCCTTTAGCCTGCATTTTTTAATCAAAATAAATTTTGTCCATTCATAACTCCATCGTCACTGACTACTCTTGTTCAAATAGGTATCCACAAAGACAGTACAAGAAGATTTACTGATAGAGAAGCAAAAAACAGAGGAGTAACTCTAGTTAAACTCCTTTTCTCTGTGTCTGTGTGGTTCTTGGTTATCTGGGTCATGGTAGTCCTGAGAACTTGAAAAGAAGGCAGCTGGTTTTCTTTAGGTTTTTTGAACACTTTCTACCTCTCTCACCTCTCCATGAAGCTTCTTTGGTTATAGAAGAACTGGTGGAGAGCGCCAGGTAGTAAACCACTTGTCTGAACTGTCCCATTCGAGGTATTCCTGAGGGTTGTTAACCATTTACTTGGTAACCTACAACTTGACCATGTCCTCACATGAGGCATGTGTGAAAAAAAGATGTCATTCCCATCACCTGAGCCAACAGGTTAATATTCTGTGAGACATTACCCCACCCCACCATTGTTTGAGCTATTGAGGTCACCTGAGGCTACTAGTAAGTGAGAGTTGAGATTCCTGGGAAGGGATCTCGGGATTCAATTGTTGGTGACTGACAGCTGGTGCTGTAAACCATGACCTCACTTCAACCATGGTCATACACAGTGGACATAGATAGCCTCCTTTGCTCCTCTCTGGTTTGATCCCTCCAGTCTGCATGCCAAATATCCTTGGGTAAGATGCTAACCCAAGTTCCTCTCCAATGAATCCATCAGAATGTGTGTGAATGTTACACAGAAAGCACTTACATAGAAAGAGCATAGAAAAAAGAAGTGCTTGTGTCAATGGGCAACTAAGGCAAGTTGTATAAAACCGCTTTGAGTCCTCAGTGTAGAAAAGCGCAATATAAGATCCTGTCTTCTTAGTCCAAAATGTGAGCAATGGCACAAAACAGAGAAGGATATGACAGAACAGACGTTCATGGTGTGTGGTGGATGTTGTTATATTGTATGGCTATAGAGTGAAAAGTAAAGTATATAAGGGCGTAGAATAAAGGGTAACACTTTATATAACATAACATTATATAATATTGTCACACTATTAAGCATTAGTAAGATATTAGCAAGTACTCAATCAATTATATATATCATTTCTTCTCCCTAGTACAGTGGGGCAAAAAAGTATTTAGTCAGCCACCGATTGTGCAAGTTCCCCCACTTAAAATGATGACAGAGGTCAGTAATTTGCACCAGAGGTACACTTCAACTGTGAGAGACAGAATGTGAAAAATAAAATCCATGAATTCACATGGTAGGATTTGTAAAGAATTTATTCGTAAATCAGGGTGGAAAATAAGTATTTGGTCACCTCAAACATGGAAAATCTCTGGCTCTCACAGACCTGTAACGTCTTCTGTAAGAAGCTTTTCTGTCCCCCACTCGTTACCTGTATGAATGGCACCTGTTTGAACTCATCATCTGTATAAAAGACACCTGTCCACAGCCTCAAACAGTCAGACTCCAAACTCCGCCATGGCCAAGACCAAAGAGCTTTCGAAGGACACCAGGAAAAGTATTGTAGACCTGCACCAGAATGGGAAGAGTGAATCTACAATAGGCAAGCAGCTTGGCGTGAAAAAATCAACTGTGGGAGCAATCATCAGAAAATGGAAGACATACAAGACCACTGATAATCTCCCTCGATCTGGGGCTCCACGCAAGATCTCATCCCGTGGGGTCAAAATGATCATGAGAACGGTGAGCAAAGATCCCAGAACCACACGGGGGGACCTGGTGAATGACCTGCAGAGAGCTGGGACCAAAGTAACAAAGGTCACCATCAGTAACACACTACAACGGCAGGGAATCAAATCCCGCAGTGCCAGACGTGTTCCGCTGCTGAAGCCAGTGCATGTCCAGGCCCGTCTGAAGTTTGCCAGAGAGCACATGGATGATACAGCAGAGGATTGGGAGAATGTCATGTGGTCAGATGAAACCAAAGTAGAACTTTTTGGTATAAACTCAACTCGTCGTGTTTGGAGGAAGAAGAATACTGAGTTGCATCCCAAGAACACCATACCTACTGTGAAGCATGGGGGTGGAAACATCATGCTATAGGGCTGTTTTTCTGCCAAGGGGACAGGACGACTGATCCGTGTTAAGGACAGAATGAATGGGGCCATGTATCGTGAGATTTTGAGTCAAAACCTCCTTCCATCAGTGAGAACTTTGAAGATGAAACGAGGCTGGGTCTTCCAACATGACAATGATCCAAAACACACCGCCCGGGCAACAAAGGAGTGGCTCCGTAAGAAGCATTTGAAAGTCCTGGAGTGGCCTAGCCAGTCTCCAGACCTCAACCCCATAGAAAATCTGTGGCGGGAGTTGAAAGTCCGTGTTGCTCGGCGACAGCCCCAAAACATCACTGCTCTCGAGAAGATCTGCATGGAGGAATGGGCCAAAATACCAGCTACTGTGTGTGCAAACCTGGTAAAGACCTATAGTAAACGTTTGACCTCTGTTATTGCCAACAAAGGTTATGTTACAAAGTATTGAGTTGTATTTTTGTTATTGACCAAATACTTATTTTCCACCCTGATTTACGAATAAATTCTTTACAAATCCTACCATGTGGATTCATGGATTTTTTTTTCACATTCTGTCTCTCACAGTTGAAGTGTACCTCTGGTGCAAATTACTGACCTCTGTCATCATTTTAGGTGGGGGAACTTGCACAATCGGTGGCTGACTAAATACTTTTTTGCCCCACTGTATGTCATTTATAAAAACAGACATATGTTACTCTTAACCACTGCTATAACTGCTACTACATCACGTCTACATGATCATAGTTAGATTTCATATAACTGTATTTATAAATGGCATACTACAGAGGAGTAATGCTATATAAATGAAGTAAGCACTTGCTAATACCTGAATAATACTTAATAGTAGGGATGGGTATCGTTTAGGTTTTATCCGATACCGGTGCCGGTGCTTAAACGGTGCTCAAACCGGTGCTTAAAGAATGGAGAACACCAACTTTGTCCAAAAACCTCTCATGTTCAGCTGTTTTTTTTGTAAAAAGATAACAATGTTAGCCTTTTCTGCAGCTATAGAGCATATATGGTATCACTCTTGGCTGGAAGCAGTGCTTAATCAATGGAAAAAACACAAACTTTGTCCAAAAACCTCTCATGTTTAACTGTTTTCCACTTTTTCTTTGGTCATTTTAGCCTTTTTGGCCAGGGTGAAGGGAGTATCTGCCATCAAACAAGAAGACAGCCTCATGTAGCTACGACGGTGTTTGCTAGTTCACCTTACATGCATTAATTTAATAACGTGGTTAGCCTACTCAACGTAAATTACACACGAACAACATTAAGCTACTCACGCAGAGAAGAACGGCTGCTGCTGCATCATCATCCTCATCATTTCTGCTACACTGGCAGGGCTAGGGGCCAGGACTCTCCTCTTCGGGTTTTTGGGGGATGTTGCTAACTCCGGGTCCGATAACAGGCACCACACCCGCAGTAGATGTGCACGGTGTGAGGTCTCGCAGCAAGCTATCAAATACAGTGCATTTCTCGGCTTTAAAAAAAAACGCTATGAGTCGCCAGGTGTTTCATCGGATTTTGAGGTGTTACCTCCTTTGACAGTATCACAGTATCAGCTTAAAGCACTTGTTGCAGGCTGCTGAGTTTGCATATTTTGCTCTGAAGTACAGCCAGACTTTGACCGCTTCGCCTTGGGCATTTTTAATCTGTAGCTCTGCTCTAAAAGAACGTACGTACCTGGCCCGCCTACTATCCTCGGAAACGTAAAATGATTGGCTAGAATCTAAAGTGTATCACAGCTCAGGAAAAAAAAGCACCGAAATAAAGCACCGAAATGTGCGCTGCTTTTCGGTCTGGTTACTACTGTTTATGTCAGAACCAGTGCCATCATGGCACCGGATACTGGTACCCATCCCTACTTAATAGTGTGCCATTATTATAAAGTGCTGCCAAATAAAGTGATATTTAAATGTGTGACTAGACACTTAAACACTCTTACTGCTTTACAAATATGCTGGGTTACCTGTGCAGTGTACATTGTAATACTAGAAAAAGCAGTAAATAAATGTATATAAGTCTGTATGCACTGCATATACTTTAATTGTTCCAAAATAATATTCCACAACTTTACAGCCCTAATTTTAATATACACAGTTAGTCTAGTCCATGCTGATTCTATTTTGCAGATAGTCCAGCTATTTCCATCCAGAATAGAGCAGGTCACATTTAAATATTTCTCGAGGCTCCACATGCACAATTAGAAGTTCCTTTTGCTGAAAACATGGAGCTCAGCTTTTCAGCTGAATTCACTGGACTCTTACTTTGAATTGCAATCACATTAGAGATAAATTCTACAGTAATGATCAAAAGTGAACATTTTGTCCAAGTATGCCAACAATATTGCTTTAATCATTCCTTAAAGCTTTTTCAGCTGTGGTGGAGGTTCAGCATAACAAATAGTCACAAATGTTTTGTGAATAGTTAATATTAAAACAGTACTTCTGAAGTACGACAGAGGTGTGTTTTCTGCAAATTGTTTGCATCCTCTTTATATGTTGTGGTCACCAATATTAGGCCAGTTTGTTTTTTCTTCTTAGCTCTTACTTTTAGACATATTTTTGGACAAACAAACGTGTCCCACTGGAGTGTGCAGTATGTAACATATGCATGGAGCCACCAGAGAGTGATTAAAAGCTGTGTCCATTTGAATACCCAGAGGAACGCGCCTCTCATTTCAAAATAAAATTCTGATTGCATCTGAGAGAAAATGAGGTAAGTGGATAAATTCCTGATTAAGAAGTATCTGTTGTTGAATACAAAATAATACAAAATAAAGTACAATTTGTAAATTATGGTTCCAATCAAATTAAAATACTACAATTAAATTGTGCTTTAGGCAACTTTGTGAGTGACAACTCATTACAGTATGAATGCAGAGTCCACCAGCTAGTCAAACCTCTGCTTGTTTAGCCTGCAGTTATACTACAAGATGCAAAATGTTCTTCACTAACTTTGACTAGATTTTTAATTAATTGCATAGAGATTAATGAATGCACCTTAATAACACAGCTATCTCCTGTTAACATTAACTTACTGACTTCACATCTCTCATTTGAATAAATATGTCACAGTTTCAAAAGACCGGGATGGTGAAGGGCAAAAGGCCACACTAGTGGAGTCGTTGTAGAGTGTACATCGAAATTTTATTGTTTTGCTTAACTTTGAAAACCGAGGGAGTGTGGCTAAAGGAGGAATCCATTAAAATGTTAATCTCTATGAGATGGCTGTGGTTAGAGCAGATTTAGATAGTATTAAGATAGTATGAAAGCGCATCACAAAACCCTTCAGTGAAACATATTTTTTATGTACTTGAAAACAGCAAAAAATTTCAACTTCAACGCAGCATGGCGTAGTGCAGTTCCAGCAAGAAGTATTTATTTTTATTTATTTATTTATTTTGTATGCGTTAGTCTAGAAAACTACTAGAAGATGAGATTATTTCCACATGCATATGAACTCAATGCTGACATCCTGTCTTCTATGAGTCAGCGTGGTTTCCTTTAATCATTATTGTTATTGTTATGAATATAAAATGAGTGGATTTAGTTCCTTTGATATTACCTTAACCATACAGGTTTACTGTATTTGTTGGCTGTTCAGCATTACAATAGGTAAAGTATGTTTGTGTTATTTGAGAAGAATAAAAGGTTTTGTATATATATATTGCATAACGTCAGCGTTACCGTTACAAGTAGTGTGGGCAGCAAGATGCTACAGTGGTTATTGCTTATCACCTTATGGCAAAACGGTCCTGTATTCTAAGCTGGTGGACAGCTGGCTAGTTTATTCTGCTTGTCACAGGGCCCCAAATTGCTCCCACTGGATTCACTGCTGTCGCATAATAATTAATCCCTTAAATGCATAGAGTACAGAACTGTTTGAAGGTGTGTGTCTGAATATTACTTTTAAAAAAATCCCTTTGAGCGTTCATATAAAGTAAAAAGTTTAGAACATTTAAAATATCTATCTAAACTCAGAAGGCGGTACAGTGGTTAGCACTGCAAAGGTTGTGGGATCGAAATGTTCTTTCTGGGTACTCCACCTTTCTCACACAGTCCAAACACATGGATAGATCTGTAATATAGAATAATTCTATTCAATTTTATCTGTGTACCAAATCACACAATAGTCACCTCAAGGTGCTTTATATTGGATAAGGTAAAGATCCTACAATAATACATACAGAGAAGAACCCAACAATCATATGACTCCCTTTGAGCAAGCACTTTGGTGACAGTGGGAAGAAAAACTCCCTTTTAACAGGAAGAAACCTCCAGCAAAACCAGGCTCAGGGAGGGGCGGCCATCTGCCACAACCAGTTGGGGGTGATGGGAGACAGGACAGACATGCTGTGGAAGAGAGCCAGAGATTAATAATAACTTATGATTAAATGCAGAGAGGTGTACAAAAACATAGTGAGTGATAAAGTTCAGTGAAGAGGAAACACTCAGTACATCACGAGAAGCCCCCAGTAGGATAGACTTATTGCAGTGTAACTAAGGGGGGATTCAGGCCCTAACTATATGCTTTAGCAAAAAGGAAAGTTTTAAGCCTAATCTTTAAAATAAAGAAGGTGTCTGAGAGCTGGAAGCTCGATGCCTCCCATCCTACTTTTAAATACCTTATGAACCACAATTAAACCAGCAGTCTGAAAGCGGGTTCTTTTGGGGTGATACGTATGAGGTCTTTATGATAAGATGAGCCTGATTATTATTGTATGGAATACCTAATGTACTATAAAACAGCATGGAATTAAAGAAAAGTACATAAATATTTATAATTGGTTTACGACTATCACTGTAACATCTTGTTTATTTGTGGTTACTGTTAGGTGTCAATTTACATTTTTAAAGCTTGTTTTATTATTCGGTCATATAAAAGTCATATTGAGAAAAGGCAACAACAGAAAATTTAAAAATAATAATTTAATCTTACAGAGTCAACAATGAAATGCACTCACAGTTTAATTCTGCTTCTCATACTGTTGCACCCAGACTGTGGACTATTTCTACGGTGGACTCGGTGGAGACCTTCAAAAAGCAGCTAAAGAAATTTTATTTCAAAAAGCATTTAATTAGACCAGGGTTTTTATGATGTATTTATGACTGTATTGTATTGTGTATTGTGTTTTTTTACCTTTCTTGTGAAGCACTTTGTGACATATGTCTGTGAAAAGTACTATATAAATAAACTGTGCTTACTTACTTTTCTTCTAAATTAACTGACTTAGTGGGATGACACATATGCAGTGAACTTAAATTGTCTCAAAACATAAATGTAAAAGAACAAACTTGAAACTCAGACCAGGATTAGTGCACAGAATGCCACAGAACTTAGGATATGATAAATCTTAACTCTATCTTTTTTTTTTAATAAGTTGGCTTAAAATATGGAGTGGTTTCATCAGTATTTAGCAAATGATATCTAAGAATTTTTTTCATAGCCTGATAGAGCCTGCATATGGAGGAAGAGGCAAAGACGGATGCATCTTTCTTTGCAGAATCTGAGAAAATCAAGAACCGGAGAGCTTCACCTTTACTTGACAGTCACACTATGCAGTCCACATTTAACACACATAGTTATATGTAAGATGTAAGGCCACTTTACATTTTGAAGATAAATCATGTTTGAGTTTTTGAACAGTCTCCTCAGAATTTCCTTTTCAATCTAAAATATGTCTCAAAGAGTTGTAGTACCTTCCAAAGACAAAATTACTTGATAAGGCTGATTTAAATTTTTTCACAAGTATATTTGTTTTTGACAACATTTTAGGAATAATCGTAACAATCACTTCAGCAGGTCTTGCTTATTTTCCTCCATGACACTCTGAATATATGGTCAAAAATCCCAATACCAGTAACCCTAATTGAAATATGTATTTCAGCATCTGATTTGTCATGGTGTGCAGTTCTACTGCATTAATCCCAAAGATGTTTGCTGTATTCCTTGTGCTTTGCAGCAGTATTACAGTAGTCGGCTGACAGGCAGAAGAGATGTGCTTGGTGGAGCGGTGCTGCAACACTGGTTTGCCCCACAGATTAGATCTATCGCTGACAGCCTGATCACTACAGAGACGCACAGAGAGCAGGACACCGTGATGGAACAAACACATACCAGATGAAACAGAGGCAGTAAATGGCTTCTGTAGTTCACTCGGTCTGTAATTATTATTATTGTTATCGTCATTATTAGTTTTTTACTTTTATTATTATTGTTGTTGTATCATAAAATACCTTTATGTGATGTACTTTTGGGGTAAATTATTGTCGTATATTTCATTTTTCTTTCTTATTTCCTTTATTCAGGCCGTGGATTTGGAATCCATATTACTTGAGATGTTGGACAGTGAGTGCAAAATCTATTGTTATGTATATTCTTTAGTGATTTATTTTGCTAACATGTAGAGGTTTAAACAAACTACGGTTACATATCTTACTACCTAAACAGCTAAAATTAATCAAATGCACAAATACCATGGCACTCTATTGTTTGGAATAGAACTCACTAGCCAGTTTGAAGATTAGACTTGTCTAAATATCATTATAAAGTACACTGGTAAAGTTGTGTGGGTTTGTTTGTACTCCTAAATATATGTGGCTACTGGATGATAAAAAACACTCTTGTTCTCATTTAATCAGTCAAAAAGCATTTCAAAGAGAAGCTGTACAAAGATCCTGTCGGATTCTTTATTGTTTCTCTAACCATTGCACTTAGTATAAATATTACTTAGTGTCATCTTCTCTTCTGTCCTATTAGGTGGCCAACACTGTATTTTGCCTCTCGTAGAAATGCATTGCTCAGTCTAAGCATCACTGCCTTGCGGTTTCACCAAAAACCACAGACTCCACTTCGTTTAGTTCCACTGTTTCTCTGTTAGATTGGCTGACAGCACGCTTGTTCACCTCTTATTTGCATACTGCAGGTCTATCAATAGGCTTTTACATTAGTTCAGTTGCTGTCGAGAACTTTTAAATGTTTTTATATTAGGATATATATGGCTGCTAACTTGTAGATAGTCCAGAGATGTATCAAATGTACCTAACAAAATGTGACGTGTTAAATTAAAGTCAGATACTGTGGACACGCACGCCTAACAATGGAAACCTCGTGGAACTGCAGAGTTTGCTTTAAATCTTTGCTTCTACGTGCCGTTTGTTTTACCTGATTGTTTTTGCACAGATCAGCCCACATGCTTGTGCCGTCCCCTCCGCGCATCAGGACGTGGTAAGCGAAGAAATAAATCCCAGGGATGGAACACGTGAACTTTCCAGTGGTCGGGTCATAGTGGTTTCCCAGGTTGGTCACCACGTCGTCAAACTTGAGTACTTCGTAACCCTCGTGCTGTTTTTTCAGCCCTGCGTAAAACGCAATCTTGGGTACGGTGCTGTAGGTGGCCGCGCTAATAGCACTGGCAGCACCGCTCGGTCCCGGAGGTCCCGGTAAACCGGGTCTGCCGGGTTCACCTCTTTCACCAGGTGGGCCGGCTGGACCGGGTGGTCCCTGTTCACCTGGCAATCCCTTTGGCCCTACCTTACCCGGACGGCCCGGTTCTCCTTTCGGACCTTGGATAAAAGTGGGTAAAGACTGCATTAAGCTGTTGTCGCGCACGGTATCGGCTGTGGCAGTGCTGGTTGGAGATTTGGTGCCGTATGGGTCACACACCATCCTACAAGTACCGAGCATCTCGTAGTGTGCAGCTGTCCCCGCTGAGCTGACTAGAACAGGGATGAGAATGACCAAAACCAGTACCATAACGACCCCCAGGACCCCCGCCGCCACCAGCCGCTTCCTGCCGACCAGCCGCGTCAGCGCAGGACGATCCTGTTGTCTGCTTTTAGGTGAAATTTTGCTGGCTAGGTAGCAGACCCTTATAAAGAAAAAAAATGTAGCACAGCTACACTTTTTTGCTAATGTTAATTAACTTTTAAAGTACAGCCCCCCTCCCCTCTGTATCCTCACCTCTCCCCTCTCCACACTTTTCCTGCTGATGCACTGATTATTCAAGTCTCTCAGAAAGTTGGTCCGTTTAGAAGTCTGCGATTTCCCAAACCGTTTGATTTAGCATCTCCGACACGCTGTCCAAGAGAGATACGCGGTCTGCTCCTTTTTGATCCACAGACCTCAAACTGAAGGTGAATCAGGATCAGTTAAAGCGTCTGCAGGGTGCTCCAAGAGTCCACGCAGAAGCGCCGGGGAGGGGGGGGAGATGTTCTGTTATCCAATAGGAATAGGGAAGGTTGTTTAAAGAAAAGAAATGTCCGTTTTTTTTCTTTCTAGATCAAATGTAATCCAGAGATTTGTCATTTGCCTTCTGTTTAGTCTGCTCTGAAAATTTCATGAATTTTATCAAGTCATTAATCGTCCTCCATAACCCAGAGAATGAAACAGCAGCTGTACAAGCTTGAGAAGAAATAGTCTATATTTGCCATCTTAATAAACATTTAATTTAAGCTGCTGAACACAAAATTCATATAAATTCCTTCATATGGATAACAGAATGTAATAAATCGAAGTTTGGGGAGATCTTAATGTCAGAAACATTTCATCATGATTTAAAATCAAAAGAAGTTATTTTGTAGACTTATTTAACCTACCTTATAGCAGATTTATATCATGTGAATATTTTGTACATTTTCATATTTTTATACTTTTACGTTTATGATATTTAGTAGTCAACTATAATGTAATCATTTAAACATGTAAGCAATTTAAACAAATTAACTTCTTAAGTAAAACTGATAATTGCATTGATACATTTATTATAACAATGTATGAATCATGAAAGGACTTTATAGACATAAAATTCAGTAGAATTTTTTTTTCTACACTCATGTTGTCACATACAGAATCAAGTGTATCACATACACTCACAAGCCACGTCTGTTTACCTGCTTGTTAACACAAATAACTAATCAGCCTATCACATGGCAGCAACTCAGTGCATTTAGAGACAACCTGCTGAAGTGCAAACTGAGCATCAAAATGAGGAAGAAAGGGGATTTAAGTGACTTTGAACATGGCATGGTTGTTGGTGCCAGAGGGCTGAGTATTTCACAAATTGTTGATCTACTGGGATTTTCCCGCACAGTCATCTGTAGGGTTTACAGAAAATGGTCTGAAAAAGAGAAAATATCCAGCAGGCTGCAGTCTGAGCGAAAATGCCTTGTTGGTGCAAGAGGTCAGAGGAGAATGGACAGACTGCATCAAGCTGATGGGAAGGCAAAAGTTACTGAAATAATGACTTGTTACAACCAAGGTATGTAGAAAAGCATCTGTGAATGCATAACACATCAAACCTTTAAGCAGATGAGTCATAAAAGTCCACACTAGGTGCCACTTCAGTCATCTAAGAACAGTGAACTTCAATTTGGACAGGCTCAACAAACCACATTAATTAAGCTGGTCCCACATTTAGACGCTAGGGTCAAAATTTGGAGTAAATAAGCACTAGCCTTGGTGAGCATTCCAATCAAAGTCTAAAATGCAAAACATGGTTTGTAGATTATAGCCAACATAGTGGTACAGCACAAGGAGATCCTGGGTTCAAATCATGCTCTCTCCAATTACCTCTGGGTAGATGGCGATTCTAGCTGCGTCAGACTGGCAACCTGTCCAGAGTCAACTCCAGATACTGAACACCTTCATTAAAGAAAATGCGCTTTGTGTTCACCTGTGTTATCGTTGCCGAATATTTGCATTTATTTGATGATTTAAAACATTTAAGGTGTGACAAACATACAAAAAATAAGAAATCAGGATGGGGGCAAATATTTTTTCACACCACTGTATGTTATCTGCTGCAGTGCAATGTTAGATTAAATAAATATGTGCAATGGCATTTAAAAATTAATAGTGAAACTGGACTGATTGTAAAATGATTAAACAATCTAATGATGTTTTCCATGATTTGCACCATTTGTGCCTGTTGCTTTGAGTGTCTGTAGGCCAGCTTGTGAATCCTACAGAACTGTCTTGCCACTCTGCCCTGCCTCCTGTAAATTCTGCTTCCACATAGTTTTAGCCATTTCTCACACCTCTCAATTCTTTTTCACTTCTGGACTGCCTTCCCCAATGATTCTGTTGCTCAATTCCTCCTTCTGAACAGTCTTGCCCACTGAGCTTTTCAACTTCCCCTTGATTACAGAACTGTGCAGCCAAGAGATCTACAGATATTTGCAGCAGCAACTCAGAAGCTTCAGCCTCTTCACACGTTTCTACTATTCACACCCAAATGTACAGGGAGTGCAGAATTATTAGGCAAGTTGTTCAATAATAAAATTATTCCTCAAAAATACAACAACCATGTTCTCAATGAACCCAAAAAACTCATTAATATCAAAGCTGAATGTTTTTGGAAGTAGTTTTTAGTTTGTTTTTAGTTTTAGCTATTTTAGGGGGATATCTGTGTGTGCAGGTGACTATTACTGTGCAGAATTATTAGGCAACTTAACAAAAAACAAATATATACCCATTTCAATTATTTATTTTTACCAGTGACACCAATATAACATCTCCACATTCACAAATATACATTTCTGACATTCAAAAACAAAACAAAAACAAATCAGCGACCAATATAGCCACCTTTCTTTGCAAGGACACTCAAAAGCCTGCCATCCATGGATTCTGTCAGTGTTTTGATCTGTTCACCATCAACATTGCGTGCAGCAGCAACCACAGCCTCCCAGACACTGTTCAGAGAGGTGTACTGTTTTCCCTCCTTGTAAATCTCACATTTGATGATGGACCACAGGTTCTCAATGGGGTTCAGATCAGGTGAACAAGGAGGCCATGTCATTAGTTTTTCTTCTTTTATACCCTTTCTTGCCAGCCACGCTGTGGAGTACTTGGACGCGTGTGATGGAGCATTGTCCTGCATGAAAATCATGTTTTTCTTGAAGGATGCAGACTTCTTCCTGTACCACTGCTTGAAGAAAGTGTCTTCCAGAAACTGGCAGTAGGACTGGGAGTTGAGCTTGACTCCATCCTCAACCCGAAAAGGCCCCACAAGCTCATCTTTGATGATACCAGCCCAAACCAGTACTCCACCTCCACCTTGCTGGCGTCTGAGTCGCCCTGGAGCTAGGCCTGAGCCCAAGGGCAAGCGTCTGGTGGCTAGGCCTTTGTCCATGGGGCCCGGTCGGGCACAGCCCGAAAAGGTGACATGGGCCCATCCTCCTGCAGGAGGAGTTCCTGGCAGACCAATCCTCAGCTACCAAGATTGGCAATCTGGAATGGATAAAAATAATACTATTATGAACAGTGGTTAACACAAGCACTGTCCTTGGTACAGAAGAGTGGTCACTCAGTATGTGTGCCAGCACAGTGGCACAATAATTAAGATACTGGTTTCAAATCCCTGGCTTATTTCCACAGCCCACAAAACTGTCCAGGTAATGTGGTTCAAAGATGTGACCACATCAAGACCAAATCTTTGACTAAGCTCTGTTTCAAGTCCAGGATTTCATTCTCCACCTTGAGACAGATTTGGGTATTAAAATTAATTATTGCTTTAATAACTTCAAAAATAACCTTAATTTGTTCCAGTGATTGTTTTTTACTGGCCACCATTTTATGAGGAATGTAAAAGTGGTGGCCTCACAGTATTGTGTTCAGCTTCTCTGCAGTCAAGCCAGATAAGTGGCTTCTCACTGCAGAAGGCCATTGGTCTAAGCACAAAAACCAAATTCAAAGCTTTAGTTCATAATTTCAGTTGCTTTAAATATTTTCCCTATAGTGATGTTAAGGCAAACAATAAATCTTCTTGCAAGTCATCTTGATGCACTACACATAGACAAGAAAGCCTAATTTCCACATCTGTGAACACATAAACATAAATTGTATATCATAAGGATGGACCTAGTAAAAACATTTTCAGCTGCCTTATCAGTTTGCACCTTGCCCAGCTTTAGCAGCTGCAGCTTCCAGGCATATGTCCTTTATTTCTCTCCAATATCTAATGGCATTTCCACCCCTTGGTAATAGTATTAGCTACTAGATATGAAGCCTTCAAGGCAGAAAGTTTAACCGAGTTAAGGGCTTGCATTTGTGGACACCATTCCTTAAGCAAAAAGAAGAGTTATTTCTGGCCAACATATAAACAAGAATCTTGGGATACTGGAGTAAGGGCATAACTTACTGTCCTTTTGTGTGATGGAGATGTGTTGAGAAAGTACCACAGAAAACAATGTGAAGTTTCAAATAGGATAGGCTCAATTTTCAGCTGTTAGCCTCTGTTATAATAGATAGGTGGCAGACTACTACCTACTGGGATTCTGCAATTTCTATTTCTATTCCTGGATAAAGACAAAGGAGAAGTTGGGCGTCAACTGCCAACTTTTTTCTTTTTTGTTAATATGATATTACTTTGATATTGATAAGTTATTACTTTGGTAATTGAGTTCTAATAACTTGTACATTATATAAATATATTTAAATTACCACATTATTAGATCTTATTTCTTAGTTCGAGTTGACAAGGTCTCTCCAAATGTCTTTAGAATACATCTGTTGACAGAAACATACAGAGATGGATTTGCTGGTATGTTTCTGACCATTGTCTTCCTGCATAACTGAAGTGCACTTGAGCTTCAGAGCCAGAACATTCAGGATTTTTTGGTAGAGAGCATAATAATTAACTTAGGGATTAATGAAGTATTCTGATAGTGATTGAAATTGTGATTCATCATTAAAATGTTCACTTGCGAATATGGGAAAAACCTTTGTGTTATTTTGGTCACCAGTGGTTTTTGCCTTAGAACTTTTCCATGGATGCCCTTTTTGCCCAGTGTCTTTCTTACTGTTGAATGTTGAACATTGACCTAAACAGAAAAAAAGTGAGGCCAGTAGTTGTGTAAATGTTGTTCTGGGTTCTTTTGTGACATCCTGAACGAGTTGTTAATGCACTCTGAATAAGATTTGGTACCACTCCTGAAAAGGTTCTCCACAGTTTCAGGTTTCCTCTATTTGTAGATAATAGGTCTCGGCCTGGTTTGCTGAAGTCCCAAAGTTTTAGAGATGGCATCGTAACTTGCTACACTGGTGCTAAATGCCTCCCACAAGGCTGTCAGACCCACAGCCTGTACAGCTGGTGCCAACCTTGGTTTAAATGATGGAAGATCTGGCAGCTATGCATCAGAAGCAGGCAGTGGCGGACTTGAGGCAGCAGGACCTATTGCAGCCTCAGGCTAGCAGCACACTGAAGGCAATATTTAACTGGCTCCTCTTCCCATGGATGCAAGGCTCAAGGTACGTGAGGCCCGTGGAAACAGACGAGAAATTTTTCACTGGAGTTTGCCCTCAAGCAAATGTTGACATTGAGATGATGGCCAAATGGTATTTTGCAATGAGTGGGACAGAATTTTTCAATTGAGTTGTGACACTTCCAATGGGGAAGAAAACACCCAGCTGTTGGTTCCAAAGAGCTGTCAGGAATAATTTTCCAGGCAACTCATTATACCATTGTCTCATTACCTGATGGCTGTGACTGTTACAGGTCATCACTTGAGTTGACAAACTGTTTTCAGACAGTGCTCCTGGGCCCTTGCAGTGATTTCTTTGACAGAGTCATGCCTGTTTTTAAGGGCCTGAAGATGACAGCCATCCAACACCGATTTTCTGCCTTGTCCCTTGAACACAGATTTCAGCAGATTCTCAAAATCTTTTGACGATACAATCTTATGCTGAACGTTCATTTTAAATTGTTCCACAATCTGTAGACAGCTTTTTGCAAATTAACGAATCTCTACTCAAATTTATTTCTAAGAAACACAGTCTCCCTAAGATGCTCTTTTTATACCAGTTATGCCGACCAGTTTTCAGTTAGCCTGATTAGTTGCCAAATGTTCCTCCAGCTGTTTCTTTTAAGTATCACTTACTTTTTCAGGCTTGTTGCCTCTATCCCAACTTTTGGAGAAATGTTGCTGGTATCAAATTCAAAATGAGCTAATATTTTATAAAATGGACATGTCCAAGTTTGTGAATATGATTGTTGAATTGAATTAAGTTGAAGTGTTTTAAGTGTTGCGGCTCAACCAACCAATGGCCGCGGCAGGCTAAACATGAGGACACAGATGACGCGCAACAATAAACGCATAAAATACACTTCTGTATCATTTGCTCCTTTTATTCCACATGCAACTGTCCACTATACAAATCGAGGACATGGGATTAACAAATGCACAGACTGCACAAACAAATAACTGCAACTCAATAATAACTGCACTAACTACTAAATCAAATTACAACTTGGTCTATGGTATCAATTAGTGCACAAATATACAAAACCATCAAGTTACAGTTAAAATACATCAAATCATTCAAGCTGCGCTCAAGCTGCAATCAACAGAAAGTTTTGCCTCCTGCTCACCCTACCTTTCTGCTCATCAACATCAGGTGAAGTGAACAGGTGAGTGCAACCACATTTATTATCTACCACACCCATGAGACACACCCAACACCCATGCACCAATATAGTGAGTCCATTTAAACCAACCCACTTAGTCAGACGGAAACCACTCATATGGCTCCTACATTAAGAATAAATGACCTAATGATCATTAGTTGAGAGTTCCAAGTCTTCTTTAATATGGCAAATTGCTGACATGTAAACATTGGTATAATGAAAATTTAATTGAAGTCCCAAGTTTCAGCTTTAATTTAAGGGGGGGGTAATAAAAAAATTGAATTAACTTTTCAGGAATCTTTACTGTAACCACTTGGTTACATTGGTCAGTGTATTTTTCCTTTTTAAAAATCCACCAGGTTGTTGATTTGACCATTATAATTTTTCGTTTTTCTTTGATAGGTTTTTTTGCTTTATAATGACATTCGTTTTGGATCTTATATTGAAAGTTCCAGTGAGCAAAGGGACAGTTAGTGTAAGTCTTTTATCTGTTTAATGTGGAATGGCATAGCAAGGTGAAACACCTCACCTGGCCATGATATGTCTTCTTAGTCAATTGTCCAATTATTTTTCACTCCCTATAAACTGGGGACCATATAATTCAGAAAATGTCTGTAATTTCAAAACAATTGCAATCCTTTTGTTAAAGCTCATTAAGTCTGCAATTCAATCACGTCTTGATCAGTGTTCCCTCTTGTGAAGTAGTCAGATTCGAACGTCAAGGAAGGTGGTAGGGAAGCAGACTACGCAAACATTTCAGGTTTCAAGAGGTGAGCAATTTATTTACAGTGAACTTAATTTAATGTGTAACTTAACAAAACTTCCCCCAAATTAACTCAGTTAACAAAACTCAACAGACCATGGCTCTGGTAACACAGCTCACCTCTCCTCTCTCTTGAATCTGGTAGAGACTGGCTTTAAATAGGGCCATCAATTTCCCTTCACTTAGCCCAGCCAGTACCACTCTCTCAAACTGAGGGATCTAAAGCTCTACAAAGATGATTAAAAAGACACAAAATCTCTTCACACTTTTAATATGCACGTTTACACAACTAAATAGCAGTATTAATGAAAAGAAAAACATTCAACAAATCCCTTTAAACCTTAACACAAACAAAAGGAAGCGTTTCTATTGACAAAGAAACCCCTCCACTTGGTTTGACCTGCTGATGTCATGTGTGACATCATCAGGACTTTAAAATGAGGAAATGCTAGGCAGTTGTTTCCCCACACCTGACCCTCATGAAAAATGAAAAGACAGAACAAAGTAAGTATGAACAAATGACTTAATCTGTAACATAATAAAATATAAAGAAACATCTACCTGAGTATTTGCCTTAATTTGCAGAATGTTTGATTTGCCGGCAACAAAACGCTTACACAAACAAACCCGGGATAGTGAGTGCAGCAATGTTACTTGACAAATAGCAAATCATAGCAAATACATAGAAACAGAATAATGTGCATAATGTGCAAAAAAAAGGTCAACACATATGGGACAAATGGAGAGTATTGCAACTGCTCATCCCCTTTGTCACACCTCTAATTTTTCATGTGTCTGAGCGAACACACAAACTCCCTGAGCGTCCCTTGGACCACTGTGAGCGACATCAGACGTGTGCACTGTGGTCACGCCAGCATCGAATCATCCAAGTTACATGGTTTATTAAAATAATCAAATTACAGCATTTATGTTAGACTACTTTTAATTAACTGCTTTAGCCCACTTACAATGACAATTTTAAAAAATCTTGTTCATGACCTGTGTAGTATGTTAACACTACTGGAAGTAAAAAATAACTTGAACTCCAATTTTGAAAACGCAAATTTCTTTTCTTTTTTTTTTTGTATAAAGCTCTGACTTGTATTATGAGTCTGTGGTCTGGGAGAGAGTCCTGTAACTCTCTGTTTGCAAAATACAGTATATAATGACCAATGTTGGGCAATTAATTATATAGTTACTTCTTCAAAAAAGAAACCGAGTTTTGCAAACGACAAAGTTTTTTGCAGCTGTTTACCTAAAAATGCATCCAAGGCATTTTTTAAAAATAAACATTTCAAACTATTTACAGAACAATCAGGTGTTCTGCATCAAATCTGATGTCACACAAATTATTTGTGGCACAACTACACAAGATTTGCGCTAAACGTCGCAAATCTCTCACATCTCAAAACACCACCGTCACTCCTAAAACCTCCCCCTTCCTAAACAACTAAATGCCATTTTGCCATATCATTTTTTGATTGGTGACATGTTACATTTTTCGACCAATAGGAAAGGGTGGGGGTTTTTTTGGTTTTGTTTTTGCTCACAGGTGGAGAGTGCTGTCGAGCACTTTCCTTATAAAACACCGTTTTTACTGTTTAAATATAAACAACGTCAGTATTCTGGAAGAAAACCAAACATTGCAGATATTTTTATCATAACTCTGGTTTCACGTGGCCGATCAACACAATTTAAAAACTGGTATAAAGTCCACACTTTTTCCGTCAATTGTTCCGTCTGTCCTGCTCCTGCTATTAATGGTTGTACACGTTGTCATTAACGTGGCTTCACTCCACATCAGTCACGCCGCTTTGCTAGCTAAAACACTGGTGTCGGCACATAAGGACGAATAAGGACGTATATACGAATGTGAATCGCATCACTGGCTGGACCATGGGATAAGGTGGCATTGTTCTAATCCCATACAGGAGCAGCCAGTCACTTACTGACTAACACTGCAAAACAGAATTGTTGAAGTATTCATTTTAATTTTAATTTAGGTTCGATTTTTTTTTTTTTGTGCGTTGCGATGATGTACAGAGGAAGCAATGCAAAAAGTGTGTCACTGTCCAAATATTTATGAACCTAACTGTGTTAGAACATGCTTTGTACCTTTGGTTGTTAAGCTAAAGAAAAACAGCAGCTATATAATCGTGGTTCATGCTGTGGTAAGCTGGGTGCTTATTTCTCAACCCTGTGTCACCATCCTCATTAAAGTGGCACTCTGCAGCCTCCCTTATACAATCAAGTCTGCCCTAACGTGCACGCCACCTATAAATCACCTTGTGAAAATCAATGGGCTTTAGTAAGCCTGGGACTATTGTATCCTTGGAAAAGTGTGAGATGAATTGAGATGAAGTAAGGGCAAAACTGGTACAACATCCACCAAATGAGATGCAGGAGAAATGACTGTAAATAGAGTGGGCTTAAGGATATATGTTTGTAACACATCCTTAGTAACAAATCTTCAGTTTTACAAATTATATATATAAAGTTTTTAACAGAATTCTTCCTGTTAAAAGGGTGTTTTTACTTCCCACTGTAGCTCCTAGACTGTAGCTCTGTAGCTCTCTATTATAGTAGGGTCTTTACCTTTCAATATAAAGCATTTTGAGGCAACTGCTGTTGTGATTTGGCGCTATATAAATAAATGAAATTAAATGAAAACAATTCAAAAGATCACATTCAGAAGACAGGCAAAAAGATTTTACTTTTGCATCAAAAACACTGATTCTTTTTCAGCTGGTTTCCTTTATCTCAATTGCCGTTGCTGTTTCTAGAAAGAAATACATGCAAAGAAATCTGCACCTCCACTGTATTTTGTAGGAAGTAGAGTACTCAAATCTAAAATGAAAAATACAAAAGTACCCTTTTTTATTTGCAAATGCTGAAATGCAGTGAGTACAATTAATGACCAGCATGTTTTGAACTGGCATAAAAGCTTAACATGGATTACATTCACACATTCAGAAAGATCGTGAAATATTTGGCATTGAAAAACAGAATGTGAGAGAAAACGTGAAACGGAAAGCACAGAGGGATTCAAACATAATATTTCATGTTCATTTGAAATTCTTCTCATTAGTGGAATGAATACAGTTAATGGCAGATTTCACCATAGGTGGACGGACGATAATTCCAAGGCTAAAGCTAGTGTATACCTTAAATCTGTATTCCTTCTAATGGACATCAGGTCCTCAGATTGCAGCCAGATCATAAACATGATCATTCTGATCACTTGATAGATATCCTCAGCCAACATTTCCTTTAACACTAATAATTGTTAATTTCAAGTCTTATAACATGGTGTTAATTTTGTACATTATGGTCCCTAATACTGTAAAAAGCATGATAAATCAGGGGGTGATTTTGGGCTGGCATGCATGATTGCAGTGTCTCTCAGTTTCATAGTTAGATCTCCTTTGCAGGTTGTGTAATTTTTCCAAAGATGAAGATGGCTACAGAAAAAAAATTGATGCTTCATTACAAGGCATTGGTAAACAACAGGCAACATGATAGATATACTGACAATGGCTTAACCGGTTTCCGTAGTTTAGGCACGAATAAAAACAAATGTATCGAAATGTATGACAACATCTAAATAAGCTGTTAATGCATTTTTTTATATGCACCATAATATTACGCTAGATTATAATAATTAAATAGGAAAGTTTGAAAGTAACAGAACATGTGTATCTGAACTCTCCTAACAATGTTTCTGAAATACCTAAAAGCTCTTTTCACACAAAAGTAGAATCATCCTAATTCAGTTTTTTCCTTTGGTATATAGAAAATCCTTTTTTCCTAAAAGATAACATTACAGTAATTTGTTTTGTACTTAAATCAATTTGCGCTTTTTTGCAATCTTTATCAATTCTAACATGTCAAGTTCCTGTAAGTAACAAATCATAAATACAGAGACTCTGAGAGTTAACAAGCCCAAATGACACATTGTAGGCAGAAACACTCTTCATATATTTAACTGCAATACAGGGTTTTAACAAAAAAGGAGCACAAAAGGCACATGCAGTGAATCTGGCTGCTAAATAAGTGTTGATTTTCCATCCTCTTATTTCTTCTTCACTTGTTTTTGGCAGCCAGTGGTTTGCGGCTGATTTTCTTACTCTTATCGTTGTTCTTTTTGGGTGGTTCTGGGTTGGCCTGCATGTGTCTGCCATAAAGACTGAGGAGAGGAAAAGAGGAAGGAAGACACATTCAATATCAACGTACATGTTTATGATTACATACAAAAAACTGCACAAATGTTTTTCAGAAAAGATCATGTAAAACTCAACCAAAAAATGTGAATTTTACTGGCCCCGGATAGTGCTCTGTTACACATGAGTCAGAATAAATTACAGGTACAAGGAAATTTTTTATGCATCACTAGGACTTGTGAATTAACTTCCATTAAAAAGTAGCCTTGTCTTCCTACAAATACAATTAGAGATAATTTGACTAAGCTGAGCAATAACTCAAAGACATCTGTACTATGAAAGCTCTGTGAAAATGACTTCTCAAAATGCTACATGGTGTAAAACAAGTCTCCAGACACAGGTGGATGTTTACTTATAAAAAAGGGGAAATGATGAAGCAAACTAAAATAGATGTACGGCCGTTACACCCTTTTTAGCAAGGCCAAAAACAAGCTATGAGTGGATCAGTGGAACTATCCAGTGATATGGTGAACTGAATTAATTTTAACTAATTCACATGAGATACGAGTACTCTCTCTGCCAAGAACCCTAATAACCTGTGTGTTTTAAAGTCTTTGCTTACAAACATGAGAGGGGTATGCACAAAAGAAAAGGTATGAAAACTCGTACTGATATACTGCCTTTCTACTGAATTTGAGATTCACCCAATCATACAAACATTCAGGTGGTGCATTTATCTGTACCTTTTAAGCCTTTTTATCTAACATTCAAACATACTCTAGGGTTAGGACCTGCAAAAGACCTGCAACTGACAAATAAAGGCCATCTCATCTCATCTCTCATACTCTGACAGATGGATCGGGGAAACTCAGGGTTCAGTATCTTGCCTAAGGATACTTTGATACATAAAGAGGAGGGGTCAGGGGTCAAACAACAAATTGCCTGAGTGGTAGATCTGAACCACACCCAGCCCGACAATTTAAGTGTAACACGAAAATCAAGAAAATCATCAACAGTGAACACACAGTTGTTGTGTTCAGTATTGATTGTCCATATTATTACAGTATACCTTTTAGTGTAAGTTACACACACCACCACATACATGCTCCTCTCACCCCACTGCCACCTTTGCCGTCCCATGGGTCTCATCTTTGCACAGAAGCAAGAGAGCTCATCGGACTGGAAAAGAGTTCTCTGCTCCTCACTGCAGGATGTTTCCACAGATAAACGTGTTGTTTTTCTCTCTTCTAGGCTTAACATTTTAAATAGTATTCAAAATATAATAATAATGATAGAGGCTGCCATATCGCTGCCAACACCAGTAGGGGGTAGGGTAAAGTGTCTAGCCCAAGGACACAACAACCAGGACAGAGAGCAGGGGAATCGAACCGGCAACCTTCCGGTTACAGATGAGCTTGGCTCTGTGGCAACCATGGTTATATTTTATTGTAAATAACAGTACAAGTAGGAAAAGGAATCCAGGGTTGAAATTCTGCCTTCAACAGCAGAGATAATCATGTGCACACAGGCCAGCAATGGCTATAAAGCTACAGCCAAACAAAAATGTTGTAATTATTCAATTATCTGTGTTTAGACATTGTTTCAGGTAAGAGTATAAACTGTTCATTGCCTCATTCCTTCTGAAATGAGACAAGGAATTCACCCTTTATCCTCTTCTATGATTAGACAATGCTTAGATTAGGGAACCATGTACAATTGAATCGGGTATGGGGCATGGAAATTGGGGTGAAGGGTGTACATAATGAGTATATCCCTTTGTGGAAAAATGAATTATGCAAAGGACTTCTTAAAAATGCGTTAGTATTCCAACTAGTAACTGTCCTATGCTAAATATCAACTATTTCTATTTTCCTTTATCTGGTGTCAGTTGTTTTATTCCAGCTGTTACGATGCCTCAGTAAATTTCTCCCTTTTCCAGCCAACTGGTATCTAATGCTCTTCTACTTGTATCTCCTGACCCAAGGCAACCTTGCACACATGTGCATTTCAACACTGCCAAATAGATGAATAGCTTTAGTTAAGAGGACCTGGAGTGACTTATGGGATGTAATGGAATTTCTAGATGCACCAGGTCAAAGTGCCACCAAAGTCACAGTGTGTCTGTTCTCTCTGCGATTGATATCAAGACAACAGTTTCTTTCCTTAGCTGTTGTTATTTTGGATAAACAATTAAAGCGATGTACAGTGTAGTGCACATAAATCTGGTTTCTTTTAAACTGTTTTGTATCTCTAAATTGAATTAGTACATTTAGTACAAAATATATTTTAACAATAATGTGTTTCCAAAAGTGAACAATTTCTATCATGCATGGATATACCAGAAAAAGCGTAATAAAACAATAATGTGTTACAAATATGGCCAAATGCCATTTTTAGACAGCAGAAACATAAATTGTGTATCTATAAGAGCTTATCTCACTATCAGATCGCATTTCCCAACAGTTTCTGCAATAGCCATTATTTACACTGTCCTTTGTTGGCATCGACAAAGGGAGATGTCACCGTCATCTGAGGTTTATATAAAAACTTCCAAACTGCTGAGATTTTAATGAGGTCACAGAGGAGCGCAATATCCACACACTTCTTTCGTCTTTAGTAACACACCTTTGAAGTCTGAATAGAATTGAATGAACGGTTGTAGTGATAGGCTACACAGATAGGCTAGACAGATGTCAGACAGACATACAGAGATCCCTTCATTTGTTAGTTTGGTTTGAATGAGATGAGTCTATGCAACTGTCAGGCTTTTCTCTTGAGTGGTCCGTGGACGGGGTGACTGTAGGCATTCAAACTTCATAAACTGGAGGGTCAATGCTGAAGTGTTTGCTTGCATACACTGAGATGCGGTTATGAAAGCAGATGACCTGAACATTTAAAAGGAGCCACCCATGATTTCCTTCTATACGTATAAATGCAAGTCATTTTAAATACAAATCCCTGAATACTAATTAAAAACTCACACCACAAGAAATTACCTAGAATAATCATAGTTAAATAACGGACATTTGTAATCCTCTTTTAGCCAAAGTTCTCTGTGAATGATTTAAGATCAAGCTTAATGGGCTAGGCACCGCTATCCACTGTTTTTGTCCGTTAATCATCCCAGGGACCATGTCAATAGACATTAAGGGCCCACCCATGGTCTTCTGTAATATGGCCTCACCATAAGTCCTGATACAAAACTTGTAAATTAACCACAAAGTTAATGTTTCTAAAATCAGATTACATAGAAATGGAGCATGGGGGAATACCTGCACGCAAGAATGTAACAAGACTGGGACTAGGAAGTCATCAAAGCTAAATTTCACCATTTTTATTTGGTTATTAGATAACATTCAGAATTTCAGCTAAATTAAGGCTGGTATTGTGCCAACAAGCAATTTATTGTGGTCTACCAAGCAATACAGAGTTCTTGTGGCAAGACTTAATTTGAAGAACAGGAATGGTGTGTTTGAAGGTGTTTCCAGGTCATGCTGGGAGCAATTTTCTATCATTGTATTGATATCGCAATATTGCTGTCATCGGTCAGAAGTCTTATAGCCTAAACAGAACTTGGTGCTTCTCACCCGGCATTGATAGCTGAGGTAAACAGTGAGTAAACAGCTTTCTACGGATAGGGGAAAAACTCCAGGAGGATCCAAACAGTAATGGAAACCTGGTGGCTGCAGCCATTGTGGGGCACAGTGGTACAATGTTGATTACACTGTTTTTCCTCTCACTAGGCTGCAATCTACTGATCTAGTGGTGAAGTGATCTAGTGGTGAACCCTTTAAAGTTCAACTTTAAAGGGTTCAACTTTAAATTTGGTCAGGCTGAACTACAGACCTCAGCCATGCTAAATTGTGTAGCTTTTGTTGTAGTGCACCACAGCAAATTTTAAAAATTCAAATCATAAAATTTTAAATTAGGTGTCACGCATACATTTTCTAATTGACACCCATGTGAATGGGTACATAAAGCCCTGAACCCTGGGGTGCAAGGGCCCCATCATTATTATAATTATTATTATTATTATATTTTTTAAGAACAGATTGCTAGAACAGATAGCTGTTATTTATGGCCCTAAAAAGACAATGCACACAGAAAACTAAAATACATACTTCAAAACATCGCTTTCAAAACAAGACACTGAAGATACTAGAAAAGCTTAAGCATGTCACTGAATTTCTACAGCTAATGCTGCACATGCACACGCACACACATACACACCCTAAGAATGTGCGTACACAAATCCACAATAGTGAAAACTGTCAGTCTATGATTGAAGTGTCTCGTTTTCTTCACCCTGCCTCCATCCCATGTCAAACCTCTCATCTGGGAATTAAATATGCCAACCCCCTCCCATGCTGCCCATCAAAGCAACTGTAGCCCAGGGCAGAGAGACACACAGGCCAGAACAGAGAGGAGTGGGACAGACAGAGATACACCCAGTGGAGGAATAGCAGTAGGCAACTCTTTTTCATTTTAACATCAGTGTTTGCTTTCCATGGGCATTTTGCCTTAACTCACGCAAAACCCATTTACGTTTGGAAACAGTACAACAGCAACTCTCTAGCTAGATGTAGTATTACAAAACCAGCTGGGTTTTAGCCATGTGCAGCAACAGCTCAAAAGGAGTGAGTTGCTCACTAATTGGAAGGTCAGTATATTTACCCTTAAGTATCTCAGACGCACACAGTTGTGAGTGCGAGTATTTTTGATCAATAAAGTGCGGTGTAAGGCTAAAGAGATACCTATTTAACATTTCCCTACTTTAAAAAGCCTGTCTGTTTGGAGAAACCACATCACCATTTAGGGTCTGCAGGGATACATATCAGACAGAGAGACAAGTTGAGACAAAGTAGGATCCTTGTGCTTTGCAGAGCTTTTGCCCACTAGGGCCATCCCAGAGGAGACAATGGGGCAGGGGCAGGTGCCAGGAACCTCCTGGGAGTGTCTGGAATCAGCCAGGCATAGGGGCAGTTGACAGTTTTTACCATGTAAACAGAGCTCTAGGGATGGTACTGTCTCACTATTGGTCCTCAGTTTTGTCCAGGCTGAATTATGTCAACATCAACAGGATGGATTACTGTTAAACATGGTCCACTCATGTTAACCTCAGGATGAATTCTAATCCCTCTATGATCCTTTAATAATTGTAATCTAGTCTGTAAACACAGCTATATATTGTGTATACTCTCTGGATTATGACCAAATATGAGGCGTGATCTCAAAGTTTCATGACTCTTCATTTATATGGCAAAAAAACAAAAAACAAATATATGTTGTGACCAACAGCTCAAAAGGTCAAGGTCATCAAGTCAAAAGCATGGGGATTAAAGCAATAACGATTTTGTTGCTTTAACAGAATTCATGGAATTGTGGACATAGTTCTACCTTTCAGTGGAAACAAGGTGAACTATGGGATAATACTTAGTGCTGCTGCATCACAGAAAGAAGGTTCCGGATGTAAATCTCTGATCTGTGTTTCCAATGTGTGCCCTGGCTTCCTTCCATAGTTCGATAGCATGCTTTGGTTAACTACTGATTCTAAACTGGTGATAGGTGTTGATGCAGGTTACAGATACTACTTAGGAGCGCAGAATAAAAGTATACCAAAATACCTCGGGTTTACACTGGCAATGTGAAATCAATTGGACATCATTAAAAAAGAAGACGTTTTATAGTAACATCAACAAAATTTCCTTGTTAACCACTCTAATTGCTACTTTGTCTGTCCATCAATCCTCTTAACCACTTGTTCGATGTGGGCGGCTTTAGGCTATCCAAGCTCTTAGTTGGAGAAAGGTATGGTACACTTTGACGTGGTTGTTGACAGAGTTTATCGTTATGGCCAAAAAGGAAAATGAAGTACAAAGGCTACTATTTTAAAATAGTGTAGTAATTCAGGCAATTCTTTAGCTGCCCATCTGCATCTGATGGTACCCCCACCCCCCACCCATCAGGGTCAGGGAGAGACTGGGTAAGAGGCTAGGTGCAGGCTGGACAGGTTGCCGGTCCATCAAATACACTTTCATTTCACTCATCACTGGGACGAATATCTTGGTTGTTTTTTGTAATGTTGTTTTGTAAGGCTCTTTGAGTAATTGATTTGCCCATACCCCCAACATAGGACGACCTCTAACTGGTGTGGAAAGGTGCTGTTAATAGGCCTCCTTTGCTCTTAAGCATTGCAATAATGTTAATAAGTCAGGAGATCAGAAGAACTATTAATATTTCATAACAATTAAGAAAACGTGAATATTTTTGTCCATCCATCCATCCATTCGCTTCCGCTTATCCTTTTCAGGGTCGCGGGGGGCGCTGGAGCCTATCCCAGCTGTCACAGGGTGAAAGGCGGGGTACACCCTGGACAGGTCGCCAGTCTGTCGCAGGGCTAACACACAGGGACAGACAACCATTCACACTCACTCGCACATTCACACCTAGTTGTGTTATCTCAAATAGATGTCTCTTCTAAACTGATTTTAAGTTTTGTGCTTTTATGTCTTAATGTAAAAAAAAGGTGTGTATCTATTTCATAAAATTAAATTGTATAATGTTTTAAAAAGATCTAAATCCTTTACAAAGATGATTACAATTTTGTCAGTATGTGAAAAAAGAAAGTGGAAACAGCTATTGTAATGAACACAATAGAGCTGCTTGAAAGAGCTCAGGACTGTGGTAACTGATTGAATATGCTCCTTTCAACAAAAGTGATTATTCATTAAGTCAATATGTGGACAGCCAATGCAGCACACTTGGTGTTGTCAAAACAAGCAGTATTCGCATAATTATGGGTACCAAGCATTGATGGATGAGAGGCTCATGGATAAAATGGAAGAGGGGGAGCGGGAGTAGAGAGAAATGATCAGTATGTCATAAAGGAAAAATTAAATGAGTGTTAAGACAGAATAATAATGCAGCCTTATTGATGCTAGGATCCAGTTCATTAATGCTTTTTAATTTCAATTTTAAGTCACACCTATGTTAAGTTAAATAGAAGTAGTGTGAGCGGCTGTAGTGACAATACTGCCAATGAGATACCACCTCAAATAAAAATGTGCATTGCTCCAAATATGCTGTCATATTAGAACAAACAGTTAATCTAATTTTCATGGCGCTACTGGCACACCCACCCTGACAGTATTAAATGCAATTAATTAACGCTAATTACTTTAATAATGCTTCCCTCTGATGCATATCTGAAAAGCATTATCCATGCCATTAAATAAAATACAATTTCAAATGCAAATCACTTTACTGTATTGTTTTGAATCATGCAAAAATAATAACAAAAAAAGTCCATCGCATGTCTTGAGGTTGTCAGCATCAAGCATGCTGCTACTGCTGAATATCCTGTAGCAGCCAGAAAATGATCTAAAATCTACATATAAAAACAAAACCAAAAACGACAGAAAACAGCCACAAAGACTGATCTGCGTTTTCTGCAACTGGAATAAAAACTTACTATTAAGGCACACCAATTAGCATGATAATACAAAAATGTGTAGGATTTATTAATGAAGATTTAACCTATAGGAAAAAAAACCTATATAAAGGTAATCTGTGCTTGTTCTAAAATGAAGAGTGTTTAAATGGTCTATAATTTTATTAACAATACTTGACAATCAGAAACCAAATATCTAACTACACCAACCAAAATTAACATGCTAGATAATCTGTTCTGATTATCTTTTTTGATATGCAGTTTGCCTTTGCTAAATATAGCAACACTTTTTTATTTATTTATTTTTACTACATTTTATGCTATGCAGAGTGTAGCACAAACTCAGAACAGCTTTAATTTTTACTGTCACTATCACAGATACTAAATAACATCTCCACCACGTGGAGGTTGCAGAACCTTCTTCAGTTCTACCTCCATATCCATGTGGACCTGCAGGGGTCATGACTTCTCTACATGTCTAAGGATCACACAGACTAGCAGACATCTGAAGTGACAATCACACTGAGGGGAACTGCAGTCCTCACAAAATGGTGAGATCACAGTTAAAATTCTCCACATAGTGTAGCATACATGCTGTGGTGTGTGTATGATACCTGAAACACAGCAGACAACAGCAACTAGTACAAGTCATTTGCTAATTTGCATTTGACAATGCTGCTGTTCATCCTGTGTGGAGTGATGCGATATTTGTTTTATTACAAAAAAATGGTCAAAATTAATTCTGCATTCTGCATGTGTAATTTAATTTTGTGCATTTATTCCCTGTCATCACAGTTCTTTCAGATCGTGTTTTAGTGTGGGATGAAGGCCATGGGCGTAATCTCTTTTATGTTTTGGCCCTTTTATTTTCTCTGTCCTGAACCTGGAAACTCCCAGGAAGCTCAAAGACAACTTTCACATTTTAACGGTTTTTAAAAGTAAATTCTCTCATATGCAGCCCAGCAGTAAATTAAGCATTTATTGCTGCAATCTTGATGGAAACAAGATAGCAGCACATACAGATGTATGCAGCAGCACAGCGTCCCCAACTACTGTCCACCTAACGCGCTGATCACATACAGTCGTCGAACTAATACACATCAGCCTGAACCCTGACTTGGGATTGGACTGACAGTATCCTACCCAACTGGGTGCTTTGTGGGTTATTGTCTGGAACAGCAAGTGATGCAGATGGCAGAGAGAGAGGAAACAAAAACAGGGATGCAGAGCTGGCTATCGCTACCTTGCAGCATAACTATACAATGGTTTAAGTTCACCTGATCCATTCCTAAACCCATGTTGGTGAGGTTTAATACCTAATCTTCAAATCAGACAGAAAGACTGTCTCACAAATTCAAACTGGGACATGCCCCCAAAAAGTTGATTCTGTTCATCTGGACGTAGCATCTTCAGTCAGCTGATTGATTCTCAGCTGACTGCAGGTTTCGCCAACCTTATAGAGACTGCACAATGACTGAAATGAACACCACTGTCAATCAATAGCCTGTGATGTGAGTTTCTTCATTAATTATTGAAGAAATGAGTGGCATAACATTTCTCCCACTGAAAATGCTACGTTCAGATGAAGGGAATCAACTTTTTGGGGGGGATTTCCGTACCTGGATGATTGCGCATACATCAAAACAAACTGGGACATGGTTCCACAGGACAGGGGCATGACAGCTGAAGGCTCTGCCTCCCATTCAACTTTTATAAAGAAAACAAATTCACAAGTAAGACTGCAATCTGAGAGCAAAGTGCTCAACTAGTACAGTGGTCCCTCGCTATAACGCGCTTCACCTTTCGCGGCCTCGCTGTTTCGCTGATTTTTTGTGTGCAATTTTACATGTTTTTTGTTTTCTACAGCGCATTGTTTTCTGCGTCCTGATCGGCTGTAGACGATTATCAATCAACCTCGTGCTGCGGTCTTGTACGGTACAGAATGTGTTCAAGCTTGTCAAATTTACATAAATCTTCGATCGCTAGCAGTGTGACTCTGAAGTGCTGTACTGTATGTTTGTAAGTTTTCTCCCCAACAAATACAACAATGTCGATTAAATGTTTTGCACCATCAAAGGCAACTGCGGGTGCCTTTGGTTTCAATCTATAATACTGGACTTATTTTTCTACGAAGGTTTGAACTTTGAAAGCGTTTAAACAAGAGAGAAAAATGTGAAAACATTCATGCCTGTCTGAGAAAAGTGTATAAAGTTTGTAGTTGGCTACTTTATGGATTTCACCTATCGCGGGTTATTTTTAGAACGTAACAACGAGGGACCACTGTAGTTCAATTCCATTAAAAGGAATTTTGTCAGCGATTCTGTTCATAATTTTCATGGAGAGAATTTCTAGGTGTAGCCAAGTGGTGGAAGGCTTCCACTTGGGTGGTCTGAGAATCTCATCTCTGCTTTTCACAGATGATGTGGCTCTGTTGGCTTCATCAGGTGACGGCCTACAGTTCGCACTGGAGGCATTCGCAGCTGAGTGTAAAGTGGTGGGAATGAGAATCAGCACCTCCAAATCTGAGGCCATGGTCCTCAGCCGGAAAAGGGTGGCGTGCCCACTCCAGATCAGGGATGAGTACGGGGGCAGACCCAGCACACACTGGAGAGATTAAATCTCTCCGCTGGCCTACGAACTCCTTGGTGTTCCTCTGGAAAGGCTAGAGGAGATGGCTGGGAAGAGGGGATTTCTTGGCTTCTCTGCTTATGCTGCTGGCCCCGCAACCCGGATCAGGATAAATAAATAATAATAATGTAAATAATGGCTACTTTATTGATCTCTGTGGGGAAATCCCTCTCTGCATTTAACCATTCACTCAGTGAAGCAGTGGGCAGCCACTGGGCGCCTGGGGAGCAGTATGTAGGAACGGTACCTTGCTCAGGGGTACCTGAGGGTAGCCGTTCAGTGGATTCAAACCCCTGACCTTCCGATCATGGGGCCACAGCGCTACCTACTGAGCTATCCCTGCCATAAGCGAAGAAAATGGATGGATTCATTCTTTCAATTTTTTTGCGACACTGTGCAACCTATAATGTCTTGGGGACAGTGTTTGCACAATGGATACACATGTTGTGTCCCATGCCCCTACATTCATTTGCTTGTCGTTTTAGATTGTTACCCCTATATCATTCTTATTACTATGCCATCTGATATTTGCAGAGTTACAAGAACTTCTTCCCGTTGTTTTTTTTTTTTTTAAATATTAAAATCTATGACATGTAAATACAAGCGGCAGACATGTAGTCTCAGCTCCCACCTATTCCTTTCCTATCTCTCTTGCTCTTGTGCTGAGCAGGCTGGAACCAGATATTAAACCAGTTGTAAAGGCACATGACCAATGCAAGCAATCAAGAGCAAAACAGTTCTAGCTAGAGGTCAAGATAAAGATTTCCTATTTATTTTAAGTGTGTGTATTTCTGTGTGTGCGTGCGTGTGCTTTCATGTATAGCTCCAGTGATGAACTGTTAGGGCCAATTAAAATCAGAAGAAAAGAGGCGAATGGATTCAGTTTCCTGATGATGTCTTTATAGAGTTCTGCTATTCCACACGGCTTAATTAATCACAGCAAAGTTCTGTATGTGTGTCTGCGTGTGCAAAGAGAATAAAAGTTGGTATTTGATTTTCTTTTTCGTACGTGTGTGTGTGTTAAAAAGTTAAAAATATCTATGTGAATATATGCGTGTATGATAAATGTGCATGAAGGCCAAAGGCCATTGATCTGATGGAGCCGTTCCTCTTGCAGCCTCCTCATCTTCAACAGAGTTGCCGAGCAATTACGTAGTATCATTTACAGTCAAGTAATGTTTGTAGAAAGGAGGAGCTGCAGTGAAAATAAGAAAAGGGAAATGCAGAGAGGGACTAAAGGCAGAGGAAAGGAGTAGAAAGTTCCTAACTAAGATTCATGAGAAACAACTAAGGTTTTTAGCCAATGGTGGAAAAGTTCTTTGCCTTTATCATTAGTTACATTTCCTGCTGACCCACCAGTCTTCTGACAGATATGTAGTGCATGTGAGTACTACTTTAATAACCATAAATTAAATAAGTAACAAATCTTTTACCTTCGTTACACAATCATAGTGGATATCTTCTGCTACCCTACACTCATCAGTTTTTAACCAGATTGGGCATGGGCCCATTTCTACTAAATTCCTCACATGTACAAAATGTGGAATTTACAAAATTAGGAATGAAATGAAATAGAACTACATAAAAATGTGCATCTATTCATATTTATACATTTTGCAGGTTAATTTGGATATTTGAATACATCTTTTTCTAAAATGAAAAATATATATGAGCTCACCCCTTCACTCTTAGCAGCATTTATTACAAATATGTCGGTTTTCTTTAATCCGACAAACTTAGAAACTTGTTCAGCAACTTCTTTTTCCATGAAAAAGTGTTTGGTGACAGTACTGACTTTACATTCACCTATACTACTTCTGCTACAGACATACTGTGACTACTCTGTAAGTGTTCTGTTCTACAGAAAGCAATGGGTATAACCTTTGTTTCTGCTGCTTTTAAATTTCTTTCACTTTGAAGTTTTGAAGCTCTGACTGATTTCAGGACTGGACTTGTTGCAAAGTGGCATCCTATCATTGTACCACATTAGAGTTCAAATATTTGCATCAAAATAAAACTGCTCATCTTTATTCACCCAAATTCAGTGGCTCTCTTAGAAAAAAATTCAAAAATGTACCAAAACTTAACACAAAAATGAAATCAACATTGTACTACTTTACTCTGTGCTACAATTATGTAAAACAATCTTTACATATATATATTTAAAATTAATCTGTTTAACGTAACAACGAAGGACCAGTGTTTATTCAAAGAGCTCAAGTCCAGAAGTGCAATTTTTGGAACTTTAGGTAAAATTGATTGCACTAGGCAATAACATATCTTTTGTTGAATATGTTTACCATTTTCCTGAAGCCATTCGATACACATCTTCGGCCAGATGGAATATGACTGCATTGGTCATTTCAATATGCCTTTGGGAGCTTGATGGATAAGCAGACATAGGCGGCTGTACAGGTGACTTTTATGGATCAACCAGTTTCCAGAACAAATATGAGACAAAGGACTGAAAACTGTTTAGACTGTTGTGGTTAAATGCATCTATTGAGGGATGAAATAACAGCGTAAGAGAGCATAGAATGAGGTCTGTTTGGACACGGTAACAACCCTAATGGGAATTTAATTTGTTACTAATGATACTAAAGCTTAGGTCCCAATTTCTGCTAAGCCAGCTACTACATGTGGAGTAGGACAAACGCATCTGACACAGAAGAAGAGAATACATCTAAACAGGTATACATATAGAGTTGTGGTCAAAAGTCATAAAAGAACCAAACTTTGAGTCTTTTCCAATCACTCTATCAGAGAAAAATCAGAGTTGTAGAAATAACGAGACACTCAAGAGAGCCATATTATATTCTTTACAAGTGTATGTAAACTTTTGACCACAACTGTACTTTATTTAAATTAATCTATGTATAGTCTGCATTTTTAAAAATATTTCAGAGATTCAACTTTCAAGAAAACATTATTTTTGAGAATGACAGAAAGAAAGATATTCTGAAAAATATTTAAAATGACTTTTTCCCACCACAGCAATAAGATGATAACAGCCAGATATTCATTCTATTTTCATTAGACAGAAACTGGGGGTGTGGACAGATGTGTATGTGTGCGTGCGTGTGTGTGTGAGTGTGTTGACACGATTTGAAGAGGAAGGACATTTAGTCAGGTGTAAATAAAGCTGTGAAGAAATTAACACCTGTCAAAAGAAAGACTGCTGCTAGATGTGAATGTGTGTGTATGTGTGTCCTTCTCTTTCCCTGTTGTGCTGTTTTACAGTAATACATATTTCTTATTTACTTATTTTCACAGTCTATTCATATTGTGTCTTTCACAGTTTGGGACAGCAAACTGAAAACCAGCCATGAGTGGAGTTAAGCTTGTCCAGATGCTGAGACCAGCGTAGACCTTGTTCATCACATAAGGAGTAACTGAAGACTTAAATGAAAATAAACAGTTATCCATAATGTGGTATTTTTTCAAAGTTTAGTCACTTAGCCTCTGAATGTGGATACTGGATCAGCATGTTATATGAAATGAGCTAAATGTTCAGCATTTTTTATTATATTTTAATCCCCAATAAATCTATTTTCATACATTTTTCTCAGTTTTTGCTATCAGACCAATGGAAGGATTAGTTAACAATCACGCTCATAAAATCCTTATGTTAACACAATGACCTCTGACATAAACACCACTTACCAAAACTAACATAAGTTACGGCTTGAGCAGAATTTATTGTCACTGTACAAAGTATGTGGTATAACTGGTCTGTGGGTCACTCTTGCTTTGCTGTATATCCGCCAGCCAACCACACATAAGATTGAAGTTATAACAAAAGACCATTAAAAACAACAAAAGGTTTCTACTGCAGTAACAGTCTGTGTTTTTTTATACTGTAGTTTTTGATCTTTGAAGTTTTATCTTTTTTTTCCTCACAGTTTTCACATTTCTGGTGAACTCTGTCACCGTAACTCCCTTCCCTATTCCAGCTCACCAGTAAACCAATCAGCATTCGTCAAATGCATACTTTATCTGCTTCCAGCAGCATGTGGTTAGGATGTTGAACGACTCACGACAATAACGACAATACATACTTTGTGTTTTTGCAATAAGGGACTAATTGTATATTGCTTTTATTCATATACAAAAGCAAAGTGGTCTGTGAAAGAAATTCTGTTTCAAATCTTTGAGGTGATAGCTGAACTCAAATGTAAGTAGTTCTTATGAATTTCTGTTTAACTGACGTCAAACTTACAGCAGAATGACTGTCAGTTATTTCACGGTCTTTAGGTAACGAAATCTCTTTGAAGAAAAGCAACTGACTGCAAGTTGTCAAAGAAATGATCCCTGTTAGTCAAGCAACCATTTCAAAGACAAAGATTTATAGCAAAAGGTTGCAAAAATGTTGACTGTACTGTGACATCGAACCACTGTTTTCCTTAGTGTGGCTGTAGTGTTAGTGCAATATTTGCTGTATTAAAAGTGATCAAAAAATTATGAAAATGATCCAATAAAATTAAAAATCCTTACATTAATTAAATTTGTCAATTTTCCCCCCTCCTATTAAAGGTCATCATATTATGTATCTAAGAACCATTTTCAGTGAAGATGGCTTTTTTAAAATCACTTTCTGCAAGTCCTATACATGCGCCAGTAGTTGCAACTCTGTGATGCCAACTGGATCTGTTACAGAGTATCAAAAATGTGATTTTTCACTTGGGATAAATCACGAGAGGTGAAACATCTTCACAAACATAAAGCCGTCTAATTGACGTATTTTTTCACCTTGACTTCAATTGAAAGGGACACAACTCAAGCCGAATTGCGTTGGTCTGGATTAATTACAAGGCACAACTTGCACGCCTTATGCAAGGCTCCCAGTTCCTTGCTTAAGCTTTTTTAAAGAAGAAATTGTTTTGTTGTGGATAAGCTTTTGGTTTGTCTGCAGGTGTACAGATGGGAGTGATTATGCATATGTTGCTTTTATGAATGCTGACTTCAGCAGTGACAGTGATTGATTGCATAGACAGAGTTGGAGTCGACTATATAGTGCAGGTAAATGCTCCATCATCCACCCTGACCGATACAAATAATCATGATGTGCAACTGTTTATCCTAAAATACAACCCGAGCGTTCTTGGCTGGCAGAGCTGAATTATAACGGCACACATTTTAGTTATAGTCCAGGAAAAATTGCAACAATGCAATCCACCACAAATGTTTTATGGTGGATATTTTAAAAAACTGAAATGTATGAATATTTTGTTGCTGTATTGAACCGCAAGCTGTGCTCTGTTATTAATGCTTGAGATGTTTTTAAAAGTTGGCTTGATGGACATATCTTTTTTATAAGGCCCAATTTACACTGCAGACCTTCACAAACAATCAAACAATACCCTATGAGCAGTGTTGGGGAGTAACGGAAAACACGTACCGCCGTTATGTATTTAAAATACAAAATATGAGTAACTGTATTCCGTTACAGTTACCATTTAAAAAGGTGGTATTTAGAATACAGTTACTTTGTTGAAATAAATGGATTACACGGCGGTATTTTTCTGTTTCATATTGTCGCGGGTCAGGACTGTTTGGGTTTTGTTTGACAGCTATGTTCTGTTGTTCCAAGCGGCAGCGTTATGGTTGCCATGGTTACAGGGTGATGCGCGCTCTCTCTGCGACTGTGTGTTTCCTGGGTGAGAGAGTGCCGTTTTGTTGTTGTGCTAAGCTAATAGGCAGAATGCTACAGGCATAGCCCTAAAGAATGTAGCATCATGGGCAGTGTAGTCCGTGCTGCAGGGAGAATGGACTGCCATACCCGTTATGTGTCTGTGAGCGCGAGGAGGGAGAAAAAGGAGAGTGGAAAAGTACGAGTTGTCATCGAGCAGAAACAGTAGCTGGAAGCATGTAAATATAATAATAACCACTGCAGCCAAGAAGAGTGCCTGACGAGCCCAGTTGTAAGTACGCTATTAAGACTCGACTGTACACTGTGTTTTTGTTTTCCTCCGAAACAATAAGTTCCGTTGGAGCAACCTTTCAACGCCTCTCTCTGTCTCTCGCTAGCAAACTTGACCCAGAGAACAAAGTAAAGCTATTTTTCGGCTACGAGCCCGACATGGAACCCAACGTATTAGCCAGAGGACCTTAAGTAATAGTAATAAATCACATTCATGTAGTTGTAAACAGCATGATAATATATTAAGTAATCCAAAGTATTCAGAGTACTTTACTCCCATTGAGTAACGTAACGGAATACGCTACAAAATACATTTTGGGGCATGTATTCTGTAATCTGTAGTGGAATACATTTTAAAAGTAACCTTCCCAACACTGCCTATGAGCAAGTGTTTGGCAATGGTGGGAAGGGAGAACTCCCTTTTAACAGGAAAAAACCTGGAGCAGGTTCATGGAGGGGCAACTGCATACCACAAATATTAAAGTAAATTCAGGTAGTAAGTGAAGAAAAGTCAAAATAGGATAAATATGATCTTTCTAGTGCCTATCATGCTTTTGCAGCGTGTTTTCAGTTCACATAAAAAATTACTATAATCTAGACTAGAAGTACCCCTCTGTGAATCACTACCTTATGGTGGTGGAGGGGTTTGTGTGTCCTAGGGATCCCAGGGGCTATGTTGTCTGGGGGCTTTTGGCTCCTGGTAGGGTCTCCCATGGCAAATATGTCCTGGGTGAGGGACCAGACAAAGAGCGATTCAGAAGACCTTTATGAGGAAAACATTGAGGGAACAGTTTACCCTGCCCAAGATAGGGTTACCAGGGCCCCACCCTGCAGCCAGGCCCGGGGAGGGTGCCTGAGGGCGAGCGCCTGGTGGCTGGGCCTTACTCCATGGGGCCCGGCCGGGCACAGCCCGAAAAGGGGACATGGGCCCATCCTCCCGCAGGCCCACCACCGACAGGAGGTGCCGTAGGGGCCGGGTGCATTGTGTGCCAGGTGGCGGCAGCCAGGAGCAGAGGCCCAGGCGGACTGATCCCTGGCTACCAAGGCTGGCAACACCTCTCTGGTGTGGAAGGAGCCTGAGTTAGTGCGTGAGGTTGAGAGGTACCGGCTAGATATAGTGGGGCTCACCTCTACGCATGGCTTGGTCTCCTGGAGAGGGGCTGGACTCTGTCTCAGTCTGGAGTTGCCCCTGGTGAGAGGCGGCGGGCTGGGGTGGGTATTCTAATATCCCCTCGGCTTGCTGCCTGTATGTTGGGGTTCTTCCCGGTGGATGAGAGGGTTTGTTCCCTGCGCCTTAGGGTCGGGGAACGGGTCCTCACTGTCATGTGTGCTTATGCGCCGAGTGGCGGTTCAGAGTACCCAGCCTTCTTAGAGTTCCTGGGTGGGGTTCTGGAAGGTGCTCCACCTGGAGACTCTGTTGTCCTACTGGGAGCCTTCAATGCTCACGTGGGTAACGACAGCGAGACCTGGAGGGGCGTGATTCGGAGGAATGGCCTCCCTGATCTGAACCCAAGCGGTGTTTTGATATTGGACTTCTGTGCAAATCACAGTTTGGCCATAACAAACACCTTTTTCGAACATAAGAGTGTCCATAAGTGCACGTGGCACCAGAACGCTCTAGGCCGCAGGTCGATGATCGATTTTGTAATCGTATCACCACACCTGCGACCATATGTTCTTGACACTCGGGTAAAGAGAGGGGCTGAGCTGTCAACTGATCACCACCTGGTGGTGAGTTGGATCAGGTGGCGGGGGAGGATGCTGGACAGATCCGGTGCACCTAATCGCGTAATGAGGGTGTGCTGGGAACGCCTAGCAGAGGCCCCAGTCCGTGAGATTTTCAACGCACACCTCCGGCAGAGCTTCAACAGCATTCTGAGGAAGACTGGGGACATTGAGTCCGAATGGACTATGTTCAGCATCTCCATTGCCGAAGCTGCTGCATTGAGCTGCGGCTGCAAGGTGGTTGGTACCTGTCGTAGTGGTAACCCCCAAACCAAATGGTGGACACCAGAGGTGAAGGGAGCCACCAGGCTGAAGAAGGAGTCCTATCAGGCTTGGCTAGCCTGTGGGACTTCGGAGGCAGCTGACAGGTAGGAATGCGGAATGCAGCTCGGGCAGTGGCTGAAGCAAAAACTCGGGTGTGGGAGGAGTTCGGAGAGGCTATGGAAAAAGACTTTTGGACTGCCTCGAAGAGATTCTGGCAAACCGTCAGGCGTCTCAGGAGGGGAAAGCGGTGCTCTACCTGCACTGTGTAGCGCTGGCGGAGCGCTGCTGACTTCGACTGAGAAAATTGTTGGGCAGTGGAAGGAATACTTCGACGACCTCCTTAATCCCATTGACATGTCTTCCGAGGAGGAAGCAGAGTCTGGGGGTGAGGGGGATGACCCGCCAATTTCTGGGGACGAGGTCACTGAGGCAGTTAAACAACTCCTTGGTGGCCGAGCCCCTGGTGTGGATGAGGTCTGCCCCGAGTTCCTGAAGGCTCTGGACATTATAGGGCTGTCCTGGCTGACACGCCTCTACAATGTTGCGTGGAGATCAGGGGCAGTACCCCTGGACTGGCAGACCGGGGTGGTGGTCCCCATTTTTAAGAAGGGGGACCGGAGGGTGTGTTCCAACTACAGGGGGATCACACTCCTCAGCCTCCCTGGGAAAGTCTATGCCAGGGTGCTGGAAAGGAGAGTTCGTCCGCTAGTCGAACCTCAGATACAGGAGGAACAATGCAGTTTTCGTCCTGGTCGTGGAACACTGGACCAGCTCTTTATCCTCTCGAGGATACTTGAGGGTGCATGGGAGTTTGCCCAACCAGTCTACATGTGTTTTGTAGACTTGGAGAAGGCATTCAACTGTGTCCCTTGGGGTGTCCTGTGGGAGGTGCTACGGGAGTATGGGGTGTCTGGCCCATTGCTACGAGCCATTTGATCCTTATACAACCGTTGCAAGAGCTTGGTTCGCATTGCCGGCAATAAGTTGGACTCATTCCCGGTGGGTAATGGGGTCCACCAGGGCTGCCCTTTGTCACCGATTCTGTTCATAATGTTTATGGACAGGATTTCTAGGCGCAGCCAAGTGGCGGAGGACTTTCACTTCGGTGGCCTCAGAATCTAATGTCTGCTTTTCATGGATGATGTGGTTCTGTTGGCTTCATCGGGTGATGGCCTCCAGCTCGCACTGGAACCCTACCCTCACCTATGGCCATGAGCTGTGGGTAGTGACCAAAAGAACGAGATCGCGGATACAAGCGGCGGAAATGAGCTTCCTCCGAAGGGTAGCTGGCCTCTCCCTTAGAGATAGGGTGAGAAGTTCAACCATCCGGGAGGGGCTCAGAGTAGAGCCGCTGCTCCTCCACATTGAAAGGAGCCAGCTCAGGTGGTTCGGGCATCTGACAAGGATGCCTCCTGGGCGAGGTGTTCCGGGCATGTCCCACCGGGAGGAGGCCCCGGGGCAGACCCAGGACACGCTGGAGAGATTATAAGATAAGATAAGATAAGATAAGATAAGATAAGATAACCTTTATTAGTCCCACACGTGGGAAATTTGTTGAATGGTTGCAGAGTCTAATTACTGATACTTTAGTTATAAAAAATTACGAGAAGAAAAGATAAGAAAGAAAGAAACTCAGAATGAGCAGAGCTGCTGTAACAGGCTGCCGCACACGGGGGGCGCCGGAAGTCGCATATATCTCTCGGGTGGCCTGGGAACGCCTTGGTGTTCCCCCAGATAAGCTAAAGGAGGTGGCTGGGGAGAGGGAGGTCTGGGCTTCTCTGCTTAGGCTGCTGCTCACACGACCCGGCCCCGGATAAAGCGAAAGAAGATGGATGGATGGATGGATGGATGGATAGACTAGAAGTAACCACCACACAAACCAGTTCCTCAGCATCACTCCAGAGACAGAATGTGTCAATGGAAAATTGTATGAGCAATACAGATAAAAGAAGGCAGTCCTTCACATTTGTTTAAAGTGTGAAGTGAAGAAAATATCCTTGTCAAAATCACTCCAAGAATCCTCAGTGCTACTTTGCATCTTTATCTGATAGAAAGACTGATTTGTGTCATTTGTTTTTATGACAAATACAGTGGTATTCTTCAGGATACTAGAAGACGCACCTATGGTAACGTTTTAAAAATCTTCGATGCCATCTTTCTCAATTTATTGTATTCACAACATTTTCAGAAAACTTGGCCCCTGACCTGGACCTAAATGTCAAAGGATTGGAAAAAGAATTTTTTGTAGATGCACGCATGGTATCTTCTTCTGTAATTAATCGCATTCAAAAGACATTCTAAAAACTTAACCTCAGATTTTGACGTTGAGGCTGAACTCATCTGTACTTTTTAGTAGATGCACCTAGTATGAATTTCAAAATCCAAAGCAGTACATTACTTTTAATAGCAACAACATATTCTAATCTGTAAAGTTAAAATAGTATTAAATGTGAATAGTGTTGTCAAATGCTGCATTGAAGTCTTGGAGGACAAGCACAGAGATAAGATCACTCTGAAGCCACAAAAATATCATTATTATTACTTTACTAGTGCCATTTTGTGCCTTGATGAACTCCAAATAATTCCTAAAATCCTACAACAGCTTGACAATTTTGTTTTACATCTGATACTACAGTTACTTTTCAGCAATTATAACAGCCTATGTACCTTGTTAATTAAAGATAAACCGATCACATTTAGTTTTTTGTTTCCCAGGAATCCCAGGAGCTATGTTGTCTGGGGGCTTTCGACCACTCGTAGGGTCTCCCATAGCATATTGGTCCTGGGTGAGGGACCAGACAAAGAGCGATACAAAAATTGCTGTGAATGAAAGACCAAGGGAACAGTTCACCTTGCTTGGGATAGTTAACAGGGCCCCGCCTTGAAGCCAGGCCTGGGGAGGGTGCCTGTGTTGGAGCGTCTGGTGGCCGGGCCTTAGTCCAAGGGGCCTGACCGGGCAAAGCCAGAAAAAAGGACATAGGCCCACCACCTGCAGGAGGCACCGCAGGGATCGGGGTGTGTGTGTGCTGGGCAGCAGCCAGGGGAGAAGAACCTGGCGGACTGATCTCTGGCAGACGGAAGAAGCCTGAGCAAGTGTGTGGGGTTGAGGAGTACCAACTAGATGTAGGTATGGGATGTAGCATGGCTTGGGCTGCGGAACCAATCTCCTGGAGAGGGGCTGGAGTCTGTCTTATTCTGGAATTGGTCTTGGTGAGAGGCAGCAGGCTGGGATGGGTATCTTAGTAGATCTTCTGAGTTCTTCCGGTGAACAAGAAGGTTTGTTCCCTGCACCTTCAGGTCGGATGCTTATGCGCTGAATGACAGTTTAGAGTACCTGACCTTCTTGGAGTCCCAAGGTAGGGTGCTATACCTGGGGACCCTGTGGTCTTACACTCATATGGGGAACGACAGTGAGACCTGGAGGGGCATGATTGGGAGGAATGACCTGCCAGGGTGGCTGGCTCCTCCCTTACAGATCAGAGTAGAGTCGTTACTCCTCCATATCGAAATAAGCCAGTTGAGGTGGTTTGGGCATCTAACAAGGATGCCTCCTCGGTGAAGTGCTCCGTGCATGTCCCACTGGGAGGAGGCCCTGGGGTAGACCCAGGACACGCTGGAGGGAGTGGCCGGGCAAAGGGAGGTCTGGGCTCCTCAGCTTAGGCTGCTGCCCCTGTGACTTGGCCCCAGATAAGCAGAAGAAGATGGATGGATGCATAGATTTAAAATCACATCATTAAATAATGGTAAGACTTCTTTGAAGAGTTATGTAGGGATGGGGGTCAAATAGATGTTTGGTTTGGAACTATTAAAGTTAGTTCAGAGAGGGAAAAAGAAAAAGAGGGAAAAAGAAAAAATCTGAAACTACTGCAGTTGCTATACTCCTGCTACATCGATGAGAATACTGTAATAACTTTTTTAAAATATACACATTTTCTTTTTAAAGAATTTCATGAAGGCATTAGCCATGTATTCCTTTAGAACTAAATGAATCAAAGAAAGAGACAGAGGGAATGGCACTTCCATGCCTGAGAAACTATTATTATGCTGAACAATTGATCCCCATACTGCACTGGTGTAACAGAGGCTATAAAGCCAAGTGGAAGGAACTAGAATTTAGAATGTCATCTAATGTCATTTAGAATGTCAACAGGGAAGCTGCTGTTGTGTTATCTGTTGTTATCTGTGTTCTGTTGTTATCTGCTGTGTTGTTTCACCCACTTTGTGATCCTGTCATTGATTTAATAATCAACTAGCTCTAAGACGGATCAACAAGCTCTAACGAAGAAAAGTTCACTTTGTTGATGCTCCCATCCACCACCGTTTGTTTTACACTGCGAAAATCAACAGTAAAGCTAAAGAACCAATGCTACATTAAAAAATGCATAAGAACTGTAAACTCAGCTTGATACGATGTTTAAATTAGACAGCTCGTTGAAGGCTGAAGGCAGCCATCCCACTTTCTGTCGCAGTGATAAATGGTTATAATGCATAATTTCCGTATAATGCAAAATATTTTAATCCTGGTCAAAAAAGGCTTAAAACCCACGTTTCTGTCTTTAGTTTATAAAAACTGAGGGATAATCATGATCTTGAACAGAAAGACTTTTCAGATGCAACCATGTATGTGGTATCCGAAAAAGATAAAACATATATCAAAATCATCAGTTAAGAAATATAATTACGGGCATTGTAAGGATGCAGCTCTGTGATTAAAGCAGAACTGTTACAGCCAACATTAGACTCAAAATGTTTTGTCATTTTAAATTAGGCTTTTGTTGCACCATAAATAATACCATCAAAAAATCTGTATGAAAAACTGTCCCAAGCTAAGAATGATAGTGTCATATTAAAAAACATGGAAAAAAGGAGGAAAAGGACTATCCTCTGAGGACTAGAAGGAATTATGTAACTTTCAACACTGACTCAGTAACAATGAGTCTGTATGGAAGCTTATGTTGTCCCGATAGTGGAGCATTACATATCACGGTGTATTATGGTGAGTGGTCTGATCAGAGAAATGTATTCTACCAAATACAGAGAGATCCCTCAAGAAATTCGCCACAGAAAAAGTGTGTTCTAAGGCCATTTCCACATTAACATGAACACTATATGAGGCATTATATTTTATACTCTAGACTCCCACATTGCTGCCTTTTTAGAGTACCACATAGATCTGAGGCAAACTCAACATACCCATGATGTTTACTTATCTTGTCTAACACATTCCAACACACACCTTTGTTTGACTGCACCAAAAGAATAAAAAGCTGCTCAAAGGCCATAGAACTATGGATTAATTAAATCTAAAAACACAAAACAAAAAAACAAACATTCCCTGAGTTCCCATTGATGCTTTTGAGGGAAAGATAACGCTTGATACATTATGTAAAACTATCTGCACACTGGAGCCTACATCTTGTACTGATGGGGAGATCATGGTCCAGTGAAATGATAGGTCAGTATGTTGATCAGATATTACAATGGATACAACATACTATGGCAACGGCAAAGCCTGACTTTACATTTTCAAGCCCTGCATCTTGCGCGTCTTCTTGTTTCATTTTTACTGGAGACCACAATGTTTGTATTTCCACCATCAGCCTTCTCGATTGGTCTTTTGGTAATTAGTTCACTAGTAATGACTTTAAAATGCATATTAAAAATAATTAAAATAATAAAATAATAAAAATCAAGACATTTAAGTGCTGAAGAAAAATATTTTGTGTGTGGGTCAAAAAAAAAAAAAAAAGAGTTCAAATCAGACAAAGTGTGACATTTGTATGCACTACTCTATATCTTCACGGTGCTATAACAAATCTCACAGAAGTATGCAAACATATAGTGGAATGGAATTTGTTTGAGACATGGTCTTTTTGTCTCTCTCGCCCACAGCCACACAGTGCAGGGATCAGTTCCAGAGCATGCCTCAGAGCAGCAGTTTGAAGCATTCACACAGAGGATTTGCAGCATGTCCTGCTGCTTGGAACAAAGAATTAATAGCAGTCTTCTGCTTTCCAGTGCAGACTCTAACTTTCTTCTCCGCCAAAGTACCCTTTGCGTGTGTGTGTGTGTATATATATATATATATATTATATATATATATATATATATATATTATATATATTATATATATATATATATATATATATATATATATATATATATATTACTGCGACAAAGAATGCAAGCATTGCAGATAAACATATACATTTGTGTGTGTGTAACTTGTAATACTTACTATTTATAGGTCTCGGAACGAACATATTCAAAAACATGGGAGACTCCTAGCTGGAACTGGTCTGCAATGGGAGTAACCCAAGGATTATTCTCTGCTTTAAACACCTGTTTAGGGCCAGTCAGATCCAGATTACCTGTAGACAAGAGGACATACAAACATGCCATTGAAGCATTTTCTCATATGTCTGATGTTTATCTTGTATTCTGCAAACTAATCACATTTACAAAGTTAGATGCAGCTTGCTATACAGCTTCAGAGCCATCAGGTTGAGGGCTTTGATCATGGGAATTGCAGTGCTAATTAGGAAGAGTACAGTACTGCTCTAACAGTTCACCCACCCAGATTTATTTAGTTGGTAGAGAAACTCAGCTCTTGCCTTTATATATGCTTAAGACCCTTTAAAAAGGAAATGTGATGACAAAGAACACAGCTTTTCTCACCAGATTTCTATTTTAAACATAAACACTCAGTTTTAACAGATGAATGTATTTGGATCACAGTGATGATTTAATAATACGTTTTTAGGGCAAAGAGCCAGTCCCCATAATGTAAAGCATTCAGTTTTAGGAAAAAAGACTTTGATTAGGTCTGCGTTAAGTTTGGGTTAGGCTAAGAGATAGGTCCAGGATTTCAGCATCGGTCAGCAGGCAAACTCTCCAGGAAATACACATACAGTAAATCAATATGCTATTCTCTAAAGAGTTGTTTGTATGTGGGCAGTACCAAGTTCCGGGGGCAGAACGGTCAGTCTGTTGCCCTGGATGTGAAGCTCTTTGAGATGAGCTAAATCCCCAATCTCCTTAGGCAGCGAGATCAGATCATTATCTCTAAGACTCAACTAAAGAGAAAAAATACACAAAGCAAAAAGAGGATGCGTTCACTTATTAAACAAGATCACATGCTTACATTGATTTAAAATTCAAATAGGACTTGAATATTCCAAGACTTCTATTCATATTGACTTACTATTTGCAGCTTCGTCAGCTTCCCAATGTCAGCTGGAAGGACCTCAAAGTCATTGTCACTCAAATAAAGAGCTCGCAGAGTTGCTGGAAAACAGAGATCCCTGTTACTTTGTATCCGTGTGCAATGATGGTGGAGAACAACACAACAGCCTAATCAATCAAGAGCAAACTCAGCAACATCATCAACATAAGTTAGCAAGAGACAGGGTGAGTTTCCAAAGTTTCCAAATTAGGCACCTAGTTGTTTATGGAAGGCAAAATATTAAAAAGCTTAACTAAACAAGACCCCGTCCGTCCGTGCAATCTGCGACAGGTTCGCAATTTTGGCCCCATAGGCTGTATTATTGTAGGGTATACCTTAAAATATAAAACGCCTTGAGGCGACTGTTGTTGTGATTTGGCGCTACATGAGTAACACTGAATTGAATTGAATATAGCTTCACTGCCACAAGAATGGGATAAACTAAAATAATTCTATAACTCTTTGAGACTTTGGAAATTCTTTTGGGCAGACTCTATGATTTTGAACTTTTGTGTGTGTGTATGGACGGATATTAATGGGGACCAAAAATTAGTAGTTTACTATACTTGTGGGGACAAACAGCCCTCGTGGGGACCGAAATCCCAGTCCCCACGAGTTTGAAGAACTGTGGTTTTAGTGTCAGGGTTACAATTAGGTTATGGTTAGGTTTAGGGTAAGGGTCAGGGTTAGGCCTTCATTTTTGATGGTTAGGGTTAGGGTAAGGGGCTAGGGAAAGCATTATGTCAACGAGATGTCCCCACAAGGGTATAAATACACAGTGTGTGTGTGTGTGTGTGTGTGTGTCTTCATGCACACTAACTGAGGTAAAAGAAATTCCCTGGAAGACAGTTCTGGTTCAGGTTGTTATAGGTGAGGTCCAACACCTCCAGAGCAGGCAATGACCCAAATCCTCGGGGCAAGGTACTCAGGCGGTTCATCCTGTGCTCCAAAAAACACAAAACCCATATCATGCATTACATAAAAACAATACACCAACTTCAGCTGTTCGCAGTTTCTGTTTCGAATTTAGGCAATGACTAAATTACTTATTGTGCATCATAACACAATAACATCAACAGAATGTTGAAATCTGAAAAATGTCAAATCTGTGTGTGCAAGGGACAAGGCTGAAAATTAATATAGAATCCTCATCTTTGGGAAGGTTGGCGGTTCGATCCCTGGCTCCCCCAGTCTGCATGCCAATTATCCTCGGGCAAGATATTAACCCCATGTTGCTCACACACAGTATCAGGCAAAAGTATACATACCACCTACTAACATTTTGTTAAATGTCTCTTTGAAAGTTGCACCTTGACCAAGAGTCAGATACCCTCTCTATGTCCAAGAAACTTCTTAAAACTTTCCTTTTTGCTTAAGCATATAATTAGAGCTGGATCAGGTGACTGCTACAAAATGTAATAATTGGTTGCGGCATATGGCTGCTCCGCTCTAAGCCATGTTCTGCCAGAATTAAAGATTTTAAGCTTAAGTATTCCATTCATCAAGATCTGATGCATCACAGATCCCCAACCTAAATAGGACACACACTTCACAGCAATCACCATAGCTATTCTACTTTAGAAACGGGTACAGGTAGAAATGGAGGCTGCAATGCTACTGCTTTTGTTGGTTGTTGAAATTCAAACATTGGCCATTTGATTGGGATCAGCATACACTCTGATTTACCATTCTTCTGGATTCTTCACTGTTGGCAAACTGTTAACATGCTGTCTTTGAGTCCACGTTGAATCAGCAGCAGTGGATAGTTTTTTTAACCTGTAGTTTGCATTTTACTGTCATGTTCTTGTGTTTTCATGCAGCAATAATAAAAGCTCTTTCAAATCGTAACTCATCAATATTTATAGACTACTTCAAGATCTCTCTCCTCCCTGCACAAACTGAATCCAGCTGATCGTAGTCTATGTGAACAAAAGGGGCAGTTTTTTTTTCTCTTTACACTATGTGGACACAGTCTAAGGAGCTTGAAAAGAAAGATGACCGGACTTCTTTAAGTTTCTCTCATTTGAAGAGCTTCTTCAGTTCTACAAGAAATTAGCGGATGTTCCCAGATTTAAGCACTATTGGGAGCATCCCCAAGAAGGTCATGGACCCCCTTTTGATCCTCTACCTCATAGGTGTCAAACTCTGGCCCTACCAAATTACTATTAGAGCTGGCCTACTGGTATTATACAGCTAATATATACAGTATATTGTTTAGTACTAAGCTTTGCTTGTTCCATATTCAGTTTTTCAGCAAAACGTGTTTGAGTCCATAAGAAAAGATTCATTCTTATATCTGGAGGAAGATTTTTTTTTTCAATAAATATTAATGTTAGCCCACGACTTTGTTCCAGTTTTGAATTTTGGCCCACTGTGCATTTGAGTTTGACACCCCTGCTCTACCTAATCACATGAACCCAGGTTTGAAAACAGGTGTGGGTCACAATAGGCCAAGGTTTTGGGTGAACCCATTGTGAAACCCATTGTGATTTCTTTCCTTAGTGACTGTAATATGATTTCTAAATTTACAGATGAGAAATCATCTCAAATGTGGCCATACTTCTTGATCTTGCATTTCCACAATTACAGATTCCCATGGTACAAATTTGAATTTTTTGTTTGGGCCTTGTCCTTGATGATTATCATGAACATCGTAACCAAATAAATAGGAACAAAACAAACAAAAGGTGTGAACAGACAGATTAACAGAAAAGGAGGATTTGATAATGGAGGAGAGACCAGCTGAGTTTATGCACATATATGCTTTCAGGTAGAAGGAGCTGACAGGTCACAGGGACAACCGTTCTATTTGAGTTCTATGTGTTTGGCAAATGAAATTACGAACCTACGAGGTCCAATCACATCAATGCAAGTCCAGCGACACACATACACATGCGCACACACGTACAGACGCACACTCACAAAACAAAAAAATAAACAGAAAATGAAAAGTGAATGCACAGCCTGAATAGTAGTTTGAGGCTTAGACTATCCAGATCATGTTTGTTTGTGGATCAATACACACCATGGCTCCTCTCCTAATCCTCCTGTCACTGACATCCTGCCTGTGTGAGGCTGCACCCATATCTAAACATACACATACATTCACTTCCAATTTGTGACACAGAAACTGCAGTTTTGATTAGATTAGTTTGTAGTTTTTCTGTAACACTAAAACAATAAATGAAAACTCTTGAGTATTATTTGTGTTGTAAATCACTGGAGATAACCCAGCAAAGAGTCACATAAAGGCTGTGTGTTTGAGCTGAGGTTTAAGCATAAAACACATGCTCTTTTACTCACTTGCTGCTCATCAAATAAACAAACCAATTTAGATAAATTGCTGTAATCAAATCGAAGCTGGAGCAACCTGAGGTTGCACAGACTTAAAAAGGTGGAAAGAGATAAATTTACTGTATACAGTAATGTGTACACACTGGTGTGAGAAAGTATTTCCCCGTTCAAACATGAATAGCCTGTCATACCAAAGCACTGAAATTAGATTCAAGTCCAAAACCTTAATTTAGTTTTGTTGAGCCATTCAGAAATAGACTTGCTTATGTCCTTTACATTATTGTCCTGCTACTTAACCAAAGTGTGCTTGAGCATCAGGGTACAAACTGATGGTTGGACATCCTATTTTCTGGTAGAGACCATAATTCGTGACAAGTTGTCCAGGTCCCAAAGCGGCAAAGCAGCCCTGGACCATCCACTATCACCGACGTGTTTGATTCTTGGTATGACAATGTTTTCGTGAAATGTTGTGTTAGCTTTAGGTTATATTTAGATGATATCGTGATTAAACAGACCTGGCAGTAGTTAGCCCTGGGTGCTGGCAAGTGAAATTGAACATGTAGTTAATCATATTATACTAGTAATATTATACTGCAGTTGTAAATGGAAGTTATCACAGTATAGTGGTGCAATAGATGAGCCTTTCTGCTAGTTGAAGAGTCTTCCACAATATTTTCATTTTTTTATTGTTCATTTATTTATTTTGATTCACTTATTAATATATTGATATTTAGTGTCTCTGGATCGCAATATCGCCATGCAAAATATCACAATACTGCGCCATATCAATTTTTCTCACTTACCTCTATTGCACAAGCAACCTTACCTCAAACGATTCAGTCTGACTTGGACTGAGTACAACTGCTCTCCGCAAAGTTGTCAAAGGTTTGAAAATGATTGCTGTCTAATTTAAAAATACAGATTGCCAACATGTTGTCATCAGTCTGACTGAGTCTTTTTGATTTGAAGCGACTCGCCTCAACTGGCTGCCAGCTAATTGCACTCTGGTGATAATGCTTTAGAATTGGAAGGTTGCAGAGCACAAATGTAAGAGTTTTATTCAAATTTTTGTTAAATGTAAACATCTAGAGATATTTGATTCTTGATGATTTATGACAGTTAATTGCTTTACAATCATAAAAAGATTTCATTTAATAGCCATCTTGACACCATTTAATCGCAGGCTAATGGACTGAAGACATAGTGTACATTTTCATTTTCACTGCTATACTGATGACACCCAGCTCTATCTATCTATGAAGCCAGATAACACACACCAATAGTTAAACTGCAAGAATGTATCAAAGACATAAAGACCTGGATGGCCGCTAACTTTCTGCTCCTTAATTCAGATAAAACTGAAGTTATTGTACTCGGCCCTGAAAATCTTAGAAATATGGTATCTAAGCAGATTCTTACTCTGGATGGCATTACCTTGGCCTCCAGTAACACTGTGAGGAACCTTGGAGTGATTTTTGACCAGGATATGTCCTTCAACGCACATATTAAACAAATATGTAAGACTGCGTTCTTCCATTTGCACAACATCTCTAAAATGAGAGAGCATATTTCTCCTGTTTTGGCTTCCCTTCATTGGCTCCCTGTTAAATTCAGAATTGAATTCAAAATCCTGCTCCTCACATACAAGGTCTTAAATAATCAGGCCCCATCTTATCTTAATGACCTTGTAGTACCATATCACCCTATTAGAGCACTTCGCTCTCGCTCTGCAGGCCTACTTGTTGTTCCTAGAGTATTTAAAAGTAGAATGGGAGGGAGAGCCTTCAGTTTTCAGGCCCCTCTTCTGTGGAACCAGCTTCCAGTTTGGATTCGGGAGACAGACACTATCTCTACTTTCAAGATTAGGCTTAAAACTTTCCTTTTTGCTAAAGCATATAGTTAGGGCTGGACCAGGTGACCCTGAATCCTCCCTTAGTTATGCTGCAATAAGCATAGGCTCCTGGAGGACTCCATGATGCATTGAGTTTTTCCTTTTCAGTCACCTTTTTCACACACTATGTGTTAATAGACCTCTCTGCATTGAATCGTACCCGTTATTAATCTCTGTCTCTCTTGCACAGCATGTCTTTTATCCTGTCTTCCTTCTCTCTCCCCAACCGGTCGCAGCAGATGGCCCCGCCCCTCCCTGAGCCTGGTTCTGCCGGAGGTTTCTTCCTGTCAAAAGGGAGTTTTTCTTTCCCACTGTCGCCAAAGTGCTTGCACATAGGGGGTCATGATTGTTGGGTTTTTCTCTGTATGTATTACTGTAGGGTCTACCTTACAATATAAAGCACCTTGAGGCGACTGTTGTTGTGATTTGGTGCTGCATAAATAAAACTGAATTGAATTGAATTGAAAGCAGTCTGACTCCGTCTTACGGCAACATTTATGGTAAGTTTTAGTAACAGTGTTGGTATGCTTGACAATTTCCCTGTGTAGCAAATAAAATAACATAAAGCAAATAACTTTATTAGATAAAACAGATAATGAAAGATAATTATGAGGGAATAATTCACTGTTGAAAAAAATGTGACAAACTGCAATGTATCGTATTGCAGTACTTAACATATTTCAAAATATTAAAAATCCCAAAACACTGTATCATGAGCAAAGTATTGTGACAATATCATATTGTAGGGTTTCTGGCCATTCCCACCTATATCCAGCATGGACAGCTAGGGAACAATAAAGAGTAGGTGGCGATTGTAAACGAGGTAACAATAGCACATACCCAAGGTTGAGGTGTTTCAGCTTCTGAAGGCTGCTGATCTGAGTAGGAAGCTCTTCAATCTGGTTGTTGAACATGTTTAGAACTTCCAGGTTCTTCAGTTCTGAGATGTTAGCAGGGACAGCTGGAAAACACCAACACAGGGAAAATAAATGATAAGTATATCCAGCATACTGGGAACATTAGCACAAAAACACACTTCTCCTGGATGTCTGAAAATATTGATTGTGTGGTATCACACAGTTACCATCTCTACAGCGAGGATACCATCAGCAACTCGGGCCTTGTTCCGAGACAACTGACTTTTTAACTAACCCTACACACCCACCATTTACCAGGTTGTTTACAACAAAAACATACATACTGTGACAAGAACATCGCCTTCCCAACTCTGATCACCAGTTCATCATCATCAACTTGATTAAACACTGTGTTGACCAACCTTGATATAAGATTGAAGAGTATAAACGAGGCAGTTTTACTCTTCCCTACTATTTACAGTTCTACTGATGATCGGTGGACATTTGAACCTAGACAAGTTATTAGAAAGGATAAACCAACTAGGCCCTGACATGAATGCTGCCAGGAGGATGAGTGTTAAAGTGGTGAGGTCTGGGCATACTGATAGGCTTCGTAGGACTTGCGCGTGAACATGTGTGTGTGTGTGTGTATTTTTAACTTGTTAGTTGAAATGTGCAATATCTACTTTCTACATTTTAAAAATAATTGAAGATAAATCTGTGGAATTCAGATCAAGCCTTCCACAAAAACAACATTAACACAAAGTCTGTGTCTGTAAGGTAAATATTGTTTCAGTCCAATTTAAGATTATATGTGGTCAAAAGAGTTTGAAAGAAATTATATATTGTATTACCACTGTTTGTTAGATTGACCACATATAAGTAGCTTATCTTAATGGCATGCCCGTCTTGGGCTATGGTGGGCTAAAGACTGGGGTGGAATTGTGGGACTGGGTGGGGATGGTAGGTTCTTGGTTCAGCCTTTGCTCCCTGGTCTCTCGTTGGGTGGGATTGGACTTCACCTTTCTTGCTTCTTTTAATGCACAGCATTAGCCTAGCACAAGCTCACCTATCAGATTTATAATAAGTGTATTAACTATAGTTGTTAGGAGCAGATTGGGATGATGGTGGGATGCTGCCCCACACAACACAGGACCCGAAGAGTTTCAGGGCGATTCAGAACAGCGTTCGGGACAGATCATCTCCTTGGTAAATTCCACACTTGATGGTGACTCGTGCAATCGGCTTTATGCTGGCATCTGGTGTTTTTTGCCACATCCTCATCGATTTTCTAATGAAAGCTGTTAGGGTCCTGAGTCATAGGCCTTTGTATAGACAATCTAGGTGATGGACAGGTTGGTCAGTGTGGTATTGCAGTCTTGAGTGATTACTCTTGCGCATCACAAGCTCACCCCTCTGGTGAATCTTCCAATTCCCTTCTGGACCCTGCTCATGTGTTGAGTCATGTGCCTGCTCATCTTAGCTGCTGTGACGCCTGAGGTCACTAGTTGGATAGGACCGCACCCTTTTGGGGATCCTTCAGGATCAGGACTGTCAGGCCTTCTGTTAGCCATTGCAGGTGTGTCTCATTCATTAGCATTTCATTCGTTTGTACTGCCAGACGGCCATATCTTCTTTAGCCAGTAGGTGTGAATGATGCCTTTGCTTTATATCATGAAGCGTGCCAGTGCCCTACGCTGAAAAACAGGCCGACACCATTATGTTAGCACCTCCAAACTTCACTGTTGGTATGGTGTTTATGGGGTGATATGCAGTGCCTTTTGACCACGGAACATGGTGTTTATTATGGCATCCAAAAAATTCAATTTTGGTCTTATCTGACCAGACTATATTCTCCTTATCTAAATATTGTTGAGCAAATTTTAAACGCCTTTCAATATGCTTTTCCTTCAACAATGTAGTCTTGCATGGTAAGCATGCATACAGTTTAGATATTCTTCTGTAACCAATGCCATCAGGAAGGTCTTGAGAGAGCTCTCATTGGTTTTACCCATCATGAGATGTTTCTTGTGTGACACCCGTTTACAGGCCATCAGTTTGGACTGAACCAGCTGACATTAATTTGCACTAAGTGGCAGGATTACGTTCTAATTACTGATGGATTTCAGCTGGTGTCGTGACTTTCCATGCCTTTTTGCGCCCCTCTTTCTTCATGTGCGCAATACATTCTCCCTGTGTCATTTCTTGATTTTACACATAATTTATGGACATCTATGATTTGATTTCTATGTATGTGTGGATTAGATGGGTTGTTACCGACATCTAGTAAGGATTTTAGATGCTTGTATCTGCCCGGGGCTGTTGATGGGTCTGTATGCAATGATGGGCGTAGCTGCGGGAAGTTTATTGTTTTTTTTTGTTGATGAGTGAGTATAGGGGTGGGATTTAATAAGTTTTCTTCGTCCCACTCCTTTTTCAGGCAAGTTTTGTTTTTTGTTTTGTGTATTTTATGTTCAATATAGGTATTTGTTGTGCCTGAAAATGAATAAATAAATAAATAAATAAATAAATAAATAAATGTCCCTAATGCCCAATTAGAAACATATTTAGTGACGCAATTAATACTTATTTTCCGTGCTGCGTGTATATCTTTTTATTATGTCCTCTACACTTGTCACCTTATTTAGTTTTTTAACTCATAAGCTAGTGTTTTACATGACTTGAGGACATACAAACTGAATAAACACAAGACCAGCGTGAAAGTGTGAGTATATGCTAGTGAAGGAGGACTCGGCAGGCTTGAAAACCACATATTAGTGCTTGTGATAATAATGACAGCAAACAGTAAGGTGTGTGTAAGTGTCAGTGAAGTCTCTTCTCATTCCTCCTGTGGGCCACTATCAATGAAATACCACAACCTCCTAACCATGTGAACAAACCTACAGTATTTATGAGGCTTTCTGTACAATATATGATATTGATTTCCATACAGGCTCTTTGGATGGTTGGAGAGCTACTGTATTATTAGTTTGCATGTTCGTGTATTTGAACAAGAAAACCTTTTCAGCCATGCTTGAAAACACTGATATAAAGAAAAGTTTGGTGCAGCAGGTCTTCAATACCTTCTTTATGCCAGTAGTATTCATCATTAATCATTTAAATGGTCTGAAAAATCACGAGAAAGATCAGGTGTGAGAATGGGATAGAATCAAACGTATAGAACAATATAAACCAGAATCCTGAAAATAAGAAAACATTTCTGTTAGGAGACAGTCACCGTTTCCACTCCTTTGGAGTTCTAAGGTACTATGATCCAATATAATACTACAAACAGTATAGACTGTCCAGTTTTTAAGACAAGTGTTAAGACACTTGTCTTAAAAACTTGACAAGTGTCTTAACACTTGTCTTTCCTCTATTATTAGAGGAAAGATGATCCTCTAATAATAGAGGATCATCTTTCCTCTATTATTATAATACAGTCTTTACGTTGCAATAAAAACCACCTTGACATGACTTCTGTTGTGAATGGGTTTATAGTATTACAATTATAACAGTGCATTTATATTATAGTACTGCACTGTACTGTAACTGTTAGAGTAAAAAGTATTTCCGAAGTGCTGTGAAACAGAGCAAAGAAATTTTTCACACAGCTTCACCAAACATCCTAGTTTTATTTTGGATGCTTACACGATTTTACTTGTTTTAAAAAGAAACTAAATTCACCAGCAGCAATGCATTGTCTCCAGATTCAGTTTTGCTGCTGACTGCTTGAGGTGTTCTTCAAAGTGAACAAAAGATGTGCTTCCAGTATCTTTCTCCAGGTCATCTTTAGCATATTTGAGTCTATATCACAAGTTGAGTTCTTATTGGTCCGTAGCCTCCTAGCCCATTGATGTGCAAGGTCTAGTGATTGTCTTCTATGAAACTACAATTCACAACTTAGCCAAGTCATTCATTTGTATCTTTTGGGACTTTTAGACACATCTCTCACTAGTTTTTGAAATGTTTTGCTTACAGCTCAAGCCTTTGCTGAAGTTTTTATAATGTGTATAAATTGGAAGCTAACTCTCAGTTTTACCTTGATTTTACAAGCTTTAAACTAAGGCATATCACTGCACAGCAGTGGTTTGTGCTATGGCTTAATAAAAAGGTCAGTTTTTTAGACGACTAATAATATTGATCCTGGTCTTATTTTCTCTGAAATAATTCAGTTACACACATCCTACTTCTTCATATAGTTTTACATTTAGTTTATATTTCTAATAATTAGCTTTTATGAAAAATGTAAATTATCCTTTTATTAACATCACATCAATCAGCAAGACACGATAACCAAAACCCAAGATGTAGTTTCATACCAGTATAAAAACAGCTTAGTGAATGTGTGTAGTGAGCCTGTGATGACCTCTGCTGGTGCAAAATACAATCACATGACTTCAATGTCATTAGATATTACAAAGTAGTCCCCTCCAGTTCCCTATTTATGATATAAACGGTGTCTTTGTTTCAGGTGTTAAACATCCTGCAGATCAAGTGTATTTATGTATGTATGGGGATTTTATGCAAACAGCTCTTAGAACAGAGCTAGTTAAACAAGGATGGGAAATGATAAATCAATATGAACACTACAAGTAGTCCAATGGAACTCCTTTATATGTCTACACCATCTGAAACTCCAACCAGGGTTTACCATTCACTCAATATACAGCAAGTATATACACAACATGACCTTGCTTCAAATTCATGCCATGCTTCACTTGCCCAGTGATGCTATCTAACAGGACTGAGAGATGGGCTCCTATCTCTGTCTGTTATACCACGAAGGGTGGACTGGTTCAGGGCACCATCAATTTATTTACAGTTGTGGTCAAAAGTTTGCAAAAACTCATCACTATACTCATGCCCAGTATATGTAATCTTTTGACCGCAACTGTATTTATAAACTACAAGTCTTCAATCTGTTACTGCTTGCCCTGTTGCACAAATGAATAGAATGCCTTTATTGTCATTATACAGATGTACAATGGGATACAAATGAGTTCAAATCCCAGCTTTAGTGATGAAAAGAGAACAGTATGAATGTGAATACACAGACTGGGCCTACCACTGACATAACAGGATATTATGGTTAGTTGATGCTGTCCAGATGTTTGACTTGAATAGGACTTTTTATTGATTCTAATATGCCAATGTTTTCCTTTTAACATAGCCTGCAGGCTAATTATTTTACAATATGCCTTACTCTAGATCTGACAATAGTTAAAATGATGGCAAGCTTCACAGGGTTGTTTGATATTAAACAGCTTAATATCTGAGAGAGCAGAGAAAAAGATAAGAAGTTACCTGTGAGCTTGTTGTGGCTGAGGACCAGCTGAGTGATATTAGACAGGGTGACTGAAACGACAAGGAATATCAAGTCAACAAAGCAAGGTGACAAAGTGATGACAAGGTACAAGTGTGTGTTATGTTGTTGCACTGTTACCACCAACACAGAGTAGAAGTAGTAAATATATAATACATTGTATAACCAAGAGTCAAAGTTGGAACAATCTGGAATGAGGTTGAGCTCATAAGCAGTTAAATCTGACAGGCAGTTAATACAAAATGTTACCGAGTTCATTTTTCATGGGTTGCAATGTCAGGAACCTGCATACAAAAGCTCCTTGATACAAAGTCTTTTCATGGGCCCGCATGTATGTATTCTTGCTCTCACGGTACTTTTGCATCTAGCCACTTGTAGGCAAATGTTTATATTATACATCCATTCATTCTCTTCTGCTTATCCTGTTCGTGTGGAGTGAGGGGTGTGAGGTGTTCTGCAGTCTCTCCCACCTATCATGGGATCACTGACTCTCACGCCTAGGCCCCATTTAGAATCATCAGTTAACTTAATCCCACTAACTGCATGTCTTTGAACTGTGGGAAGAAGCTGGAGAACCCGGAGAGAACCTATGCAGAACCTATGAAAAGTTATTGTTGAAGCAAAACAGAGTTATGTATAAGAACTCAGTTCAAAAAGTAAGGGAACATTTGTTTGGCCAATTTCTTTGTTGTAACAATTCTTTTTGCCAATAAATGTCAGGATACCATAAGAAAGCCTGTTTATTCCATAACTTCCTTCAGGATTAATAAAGTATTTCTGATTATTTGCCCTTAAATGGTGCCAAATTTAATCAACTAAGTAGAGTATGAGTATGTGGTTTCTGCCCATGAAAAACTTCCAAATCTTCTGCTACTGATACTTCTGCTAATTGGACTGAATGAATTAAGTCTGAAGAAAACTGACATACTGAAAACGTAATGACCTATTCATTTAACAAACGGCCTCAGCAGCATGAGGAAGAACCATACACAGTCCTCCCCGTCCTCCTCGTTCATCTTCAAGAAGCGTTATTACAACAAACACCTGACCAAAAAACTATTTCGTTACTACTTATTTTAAGTGAATATATAATTCTGTTTTGGCCAGTAACAACAGCTTTTCACATCACATTATAGTCACTGTACAACGGTACACACGCTTTAAACATGACGCTATTAGAATACCACAGTTGGAAGTGACGGTCGCAGATGGCTTTCAACAATGTATATTAGTCAGGAGTGGGAACACCAAGCAGTCTTCTCTGTGTGTGTAACCTCTGTGTTATTTCTAGGGTACTTTGACTGTTACGTTAGCAGGCTTAAGAAAGTTTCGAGCTTAAATGGAAGACGGTCTTTTTCTTACATAGTCCTGGGATGTCGAGCATGTTCGAAATACCCCTATCGCACATCTCCACCTCCGGAAGGTTCTTATCTCGACACTCCTCCACAATCTTCTTCAAAGACTTGGACATTTTTTCCTGAAAATCCAAAAGATACAGACGTGTTTAGAAACTCGCAATCTGTAGCTACACTGCAACGCTGAAAGGGGAAGCTCCGCCTCTTCACAATTCTTCTATTTAGCAACGCAAAAAACGGAAGACAGTTGTGTTGATACGAGATGGGCTTACCGTTAAGAAAAGACCGACAAAAAAAGTAAAAAAGAAAAGAAGGAATTTTAGATTTTTAAAATCCTGACACAGCCGTCCTTACAAGCGCACGCCCTACCGGAAGTTTATGTGAGCACTACCATTCCATACTAGGATATTTCCTGTTCCTAGACGCGGTCAGCCACACCTCGGCTTCAGTGCAGCGGTGAACAACGTTGTTAGCAACATTGTTCAAAGTTTAAAAATAGTTAAAAAAATAAATGATACTGGACACTACTACCGTTATAACTACTATTATTATTATTTAATAATAGTTATATACAGGTCTCCCTTGTAAATGAGACATCGAGTCTCTGGGACTACCTGTAGAAATAAAGATAATATAACTACCAGTTTGTGCTAGCAAAAATTTAAAAAAGTAAGCTAAAAATGTATATTTTCTATTTAATTCAATTTTATTTCACAAATGTTATTATTCTCCCATTTTGTTTTATTTTTCCATTTATGTTTCCAGTTTGTTTTCCATTTATTTATTTGAAGACGAAATCGCTAATAGATTTCTTTTTATTAAGATGGGACAAATTAATTTGACATCACTGCTATAAGGCAGAGGAAACAGGCCAAAGGAGGCATGCAAGGGGAGCTATAATCAAGGATTTGTAGATGTATGATTTTTTTTACCTGAAAATACATAAAGCTTGGACAGAAGGATTCTTTTTTTTTCTTCATTTGTCAGCTTTTTGAGAAGGTCAAATATTCTGCCCTCTCCTCTTTCTGTGTGGTTAAAAATATATTATATTGTCACATTGTGCTCTGTTGTGAATTCATACTGGGAAAATAGGAGCAAACACAATCAAACGTTTTGGATATTAACAGAGATTTGCTCTTTCAGAAAACGTCGATTTGGATTTGGTACATGTCATTTCTGATTTATTTTGAGGAATATTTTGTATTTTGCATATGAGAAGCTCGAGGTTAATTAAACTAACGGGCCTGTCGCTACCTGTACCACATTCCACACCAGCAGGTGGCGGTAATGTTCCGTGTTCTTTAGTTGCCTGATAACCTTTATTGAATACGAAGAAGAAATATGCACCGCATCAGCACGCCGATGTAGTTTATTTTGCCATGGACAATCTACGAGTACTCGAGTTGTATAGTGGCATTGGTGGAATGCATTATGCGTTAAAGGGTAAGCGTATTTGTGGTGGATACAAAGATTTGCTTATTTTGATTTTACTGGTCTATCCAACATGAATCCGGAAACACTGTTGGACTGTCATGCCAGCGCCTTTACTGCCATGCAACGCTCAAAAGTCAGGCCCGTGTTTCGGTTGAGTTTACGTATTACTTGAAGACTTGTGCTGGCTGTGGCGTGACAGCCGAAAAAAGTAGTAAGAAAATGATGACTGAGTGAATCGGAATCCTGATAGGATGGGAAAACTGCCTTTACCGTAAAGAAGAGTGTGCAGTGGGAAACATCATGCTGTTACACGTGTAGAAGTCAGCTTTGAAATATATACATTTTTTTTGTCTAGGGCTCATTTCACAAACGACATTCTTCTCACAGGATTAAGTCACTCTTTATTTTTTCAGCTAAAAAGTGCCATCGACATTAAACAAAAGGCGTTTTTACTACAGCTCCGACCAAAAGGGCTGCATGAACTGCAACAAATATAGTAGAACATATATTAACTGTTCTATAAAGAGATTTAAAGTGGCCAAAAGAACTTTCTTGATTATCATGTAGGTACAATAATGCAGAATCTTAAAGATATATACAAAATAGGCAGTTCTTTATTTTATGTATAACCCCTTCATTGATCCTATTGACTAAAGTCTACATACCAAAATAAACAAATACATTGCACATTAAATATGACACATAGACAGAGATCGACAGAGACAAGACACTCTTGTCAGTCCTTAATATCAATTATTAGCCTTTCCAATGAGTTTCTTAATCACTGGACAGATTCTGTCCAGCTGTTGCAAGGTTCTGCTCTCCATAAGATCTGATGCTACCCCAAAACAGTGCCTGTATCAGCTGAAGAAGTTCATTAAGGCTCACAGAAACTGCAGAGGAAAAGGAGACTGTTGTTTAGTCAGCTTTTAACAGAATTTCTTTTCTGAAGAACGTCAAGTACTGTGCTTTACTATGCCAGTACTGTTTGAGCTTTCTTCAGGAAGCTGATCAGCAATGTGTCAACAAGACAAGGTAACATGACAAATGCAATACATCACTTTTGTGCCAGTCACAAACAATCGATTTGTTAGCAGTTGATATTTGCATTACATGTGCTGAGTTCAAACATCAATTTTTGTATCAAAGTGACCCAACCGTCCTCTCATCACCATGAAGGTCACCACAAGTCAAAGACTCAACAGCAGCTTTCAGTGGAAGAGCCTGGCCACATCCCATTAGGTCAGAAGCGTAGAAAGAGCATACCCTTTTTGGAAATCCACAGGGTTGCGTGTCCACAAGGGTCAAACTGTCAAAGAGTTCTACTGATAAAGATGTTTAGCACAAATGACATGGACTGTAGGACATCCATTATTTGACCTCTCTGTGAGGAAGAAAGGGTGAATATTTCATGTATGAGAAAGGTAGCATTAATCTCAATTTAATTGTTATTTTTCTAGCTTCTTAACAGGCAGGAATATATTTCTTAAATTGGTATTGATTAGTAAAATAATAAGCAACAGGCCCAAAATAAATAAAAACATATTTTGGTGTTTATTTGAACCTTGCAGTTCAAAGTAACAGGCTGCTGCATACTGCTGTCATTTATGGTTGAGCCTATTTTCTCCTTTTCTCCACCAGTTCACAGCAAAGGTGGAGCTGACAGGGACGGGTAAATGAAATGATACTAATCAAGTTAAATGCAACACATTATCTCATTTTAATAGTAACAAAGACTTATTTTACATCAAATTAACGTCCCTCCAACTTCTGCATTATATAAGCATGTTTCTCTGGCCAAACACAGATTGAGAGAAGGTAGGAGTCATCGCCAGAGCATTTTAGTTGTTTTAACTCACGTTGACCACAGTTTGTGGTTAAGTTAAAAACGTACATAAAAAAGTTGTTGGTTTTAGCAGGCGTGAACGGCCTCAAAACTGCTGACTGTTTACTGTGCCATTCTATTTTGGCTCTCTCACTAGCAGCGGGTGCACTGTTGCTGACGTGTGGCGTAGGAAGAACAGAATGACATAGAACTGAATTCTGTAGAAAAGTCTCATGGTCGAAATGTTGTCACCAACACCACATCCAGCTGTTTGACTCAGGGTTGAACTGATAATTGATCCGCAGCCTGTTACAAGTATGGCTCACCACATGGCCTGACCACCACACCATACCAGAGACAGTGGAAGTAAAATTTTCATGGAATTTGGGGAGGAGATGACATTGATGAGAATGTCAGCCATGCAGACAGAGTCACAGTCGTTTCTGATCACACCTCATTTAATGATCAGTCATTTGTTACAAAGGCTTTTGCAATCAAAAGTTTTGCAGTAGAGCACCTCACATTGAACATTGAATATAATGGGTCTCTACACACCTTTGCATGCATTCTTTCTCACACTCACCTGCCTAATATTATGTCACCATTGTGCTCCTGCTATTCCACTCTGTGCCTTTTTAGCACCCTGTGAACACCTAATAATTTAAATAGTCAGATTGCCAGTAGACAGTGGGCCTGATTGTGGGGTGTGATAGGGTCTGCTGAGGACCGGTAATCATGTTTCTGGTTTTCTTGTCACTGGTGGAATAATAAACCACATGGCTGTGTGGCATTAAGTTGAGTTGGTAATCTGGGACGTAAACAGCCATAACCAGGACTACACCATCTGTTGTCACCTGTCATTGCAATCCCTCCTGCTTTCTTTTTTTGCCTGCAGTATCTGTTGACCTGTAGAATGTAAAAAACAAAAAACAAAAAAACAAGCGTCTTCAAGATCCCAACTTTTTCCATCAGTGTGATTTTTTTATTTTATTTTTTTTTAATAATCTGGTGAGAAATTAAACTGTGGAATGATCAACTAGAGCCTTAGGTAAACCCGAAAATAAAATGAAATAAGTAATACAATGCAACTCATTATTACTATTATTATTTATCCATTTTGCAGAGAGTGGCATACCTGCCCAAGTTGTAACTGCCATTGACATAAACACCACAGCAAATCAAGTCTACAAGCACAACTTCCCCGACACTCCCCTCTGGAACAAGACTATAGAGGTTAGTGATCATGGAGCGTTGGTCCATTGCTGATCAAACTATCAATCATATTTAAAATCCTTTTCTTTTCTTACTTTAGGGCATAACATTAGATGAATTCAACAAGTTGTCTTTTGATATGATATTGATGAGTCCTCCTTGCCAACCCTTTACCAGGTATGATTTCAGTGTTTTGTATGTACTAAAATCCAAAATTTTGCAATCGTGATGGTGACGTGATGAGAATGATCTCTTATTCAGAGTTAAACTATCGTGCAAAGCCTGCATCGTAAAAAAGGCAATTTTTAAGACTACAGTGGAACCCCGACTTACGAATACCCCATTTAACGAAAAATTCAAGTTACGAAGGCACTTAACGGCAAAATTTCTGCCTGTGTTACGGCAAAATGCCCGTGTAACAAAATCCGCTGGCTCTGATTGGCTGAGCCCACAATGCCTTCAGAATCATGTGACAACCCTCTTGGCTTTCGTACTTGCGCTTCGCTGTTCCACTTGAACGATGTATTGTTGTTGCAGTTAGCAATTAACCTATAGCCTATTGTTCACTCAAAAGGCGCGATGGGTGCTTCGACTTACGAAAATTTTCAACTTACAAAAGACCCTCGGGAACGAATGAATTTCTTAAGTCGGGGTTCCACTGTACTTAATTACGTAGATATAAATAAATCAATAAAAACAACCTTTTCACTAATCGTCAGATACAACAGACCATAATGAGTCTTTGTGAAGATAATATAATAAAATATTTAATATTAATATTTCTGTATGAACGGGTGACAAATTCCCTTATTTTGAGTTTTCATTGCATGTTTGTCACAGTGAAATGTGGCAGATCATCAAACAAACTTATATTTGACAAAGAAAACACAAGTGAACATAATCATCATCAGGCTGTTGTTGTGTATTATCGCTATGTAAATAAAACTGAAGCTGTATTTGGGCTTTGTCTGTAGTGTTCTTAGTGAGTTTTTCCATTTTTCAGAGAGCTGTTGATGACTTCCTATAAAAAGGAATTACACTTCCAGCCTGTAAATGACAAATGCATAGACTTTTTTTTAGTCACTATCACTACATGATGTTCAAAATTAAGACAACGTGCTTAACCCAAAAGTTTAGATTCGGGTCCCCTAACCTAAGTTCATGAGTATAAAATTAAATTTCATTTAGGGGGATAAAGGTTGACTAGTTGTATTTCACACATTTCTCCCTACCAGCAGATGCCCACTGTAAAACCCAGAAACTAGTTTCTCTCTAACAGGACTTTAACTGTCTTAGGTGCAGCGTAACACACTGAAACGGGGACCAGCTTGATATAGTCAGCCTAGAAAAAACACTTTTGTTGAGCAACTTAAAACTTGTTCCACCTTGTTTCGTTTGTTTCTCCGCAGGATAGGCCTTCAAGGGGACGTTACTGACCCCAGAACCAAGAGCTTCCTTTATGTCCTTGATCTTCTGCCAAGGTCTGAAAGATCCAAAATTTCAGTCAACTTCTGGAAACCTAAATGAAATGAAAAACTACACTAATTTTTTATTTTGCTTAACAGTCATAATACACAGCTACTTTGTTTGCTTGTAGTAGCCATTCAGATTATCAGATAGGTAGCTATCAATTTTAAGAAAATCAACCAAATTGATGTCAAACATTTGTGCTACATTTGTGCTGGCTCCTCGGTCTAGGTCGGGTTATGGGGGGCGTGGTTTGTGGCGTGGCTGCAGGGGAGGCTGACACACCTGAGTTCGATCAGCTCATCAAGCCTCCCCTGTATTAAACGTGAGGTGATTGTTGTTGTGTGTGCCTGTGGCTGAAAAGCGTGTGATGAGAGCAGCAACTGGAAATAAAGTGCGTTGGTCCGTCATTGCTGTCACACAATTGTTTCAAGCCTTGAACTCGTGCATGTTTAGGGCTGCTCTTACAGTATCCACTGATATTTTGTGAGTGTATGGCAGTTACGCACTTGTGCATGATGCTGCCGACTACACCTCTTTATTAGCCAGTTTCCCAGACATGAATTAAGCCTAGCTTAACCATTTCAAAAGTACTATAGGCTTCGGTTAATACATGACCATTTACCGGGAGCCAGCTGTTTCACAAAACACACTCAAGTCACTGTCATTGTGCTCTTTCCATCACACTGAACTTGTGCAGCAATGTAATTCTGTGTCCATGTTCATGGCTGACCATTTTGTTGGCTGCACTATTTATATATTTCATCAAATGGCAGTTCCAAACACAGATTAGCAAATGGTCCAAGGTCTCTTGATGCCAGCTGTGGTTGGATATGCAATAAGACTGATTTCTCTCAGCAAACTCTCCCATGCTTTGTTCCTAACGTGTATGTGCCATTGTGTTATTAGGCTGCAGAGGCTACCACGTTTCATCCTGCTGGAGAATGTGAAAGGCTTTGAGACCTCCTCTGCCAGGTAATTACTGGGCACACTAAGCACATGAAGGCCTGAAAGCTCAGCAAGTAACATGGAGAGTAAGCAGGGAGTCTAGAAATCTACCCATGTTTTCTCTATCTGCAAAAAAAAAATCCAAAAGTAGTCTAGTAATTGTAATTGAGTAAATAGAATAATTGTATAATAATATAGTCATACTTCAGTTGTTGTGGGGGGTTTTTTCACCATATTGATTTCAGCAAACACATTTATATCCAAAATCAAAGTGCAGCATGAAAAGAACATCCACAGACATGCACTCATCTATTTAGACAACATGACGTGTTAAGAAATATTTATTTTCACCCTGTTTTTGATCAGTTTCTGACAAAGCCTGTGCTCTTTGAACTCTAAACATACTTATAGAAATGATCAAAAGAGGCCGGGCGGGATTGAATTGACATCATGTTTATGAGACATCATGATGACTTCTTGATAATCTAAAAGTCATAAAAAATGCCGACACGATTGATTGGTGTCGGTTGAATTTGGAAGTGTGCTTACTTACAAAGAAAGAACAGTCAATAATTTTTATGGTTCAGAGATTTTAATGGTGTAAGAGAGAGAATATTAACCAACAATTAAGAAAAAACATGAAAGTTACAAATTGATTTGCAAGTCGTTGAATGAAATAAATATTTGATCCCCTACAAGCCGGTTAGAATACTGGCTCCCACAAACTGGCTGTGTGCTCAATACACAGCTTAAAATCAATCAATCAATCAATCAATCAATTACAGATACATCTGATTTCAACGTATGTGTAGGTTGTTCTTCCATTCCAGCCACTCCAACACAATGGGCAAAAACAAAAAGCTGGTATATAATGTCAGGAACAAGATTATACATACCTGCACAGGCTGGAATGGTGTCACAAGTTAACAGCAAGAAGCTTGGTGACCAATGTTGGTGCGATTAATCTGAATTGCAAGAAATGCAAAACAATTGTTAAACATCCTCAGTCTGGAGCTCCATGCAAGATGTCAACTCCTGGGCTGCTGAGCATGAGATGTGTGTCGGATCGGTCCGAAACTACTTTAAAAACTTTAAAAATAAAGCTTCATTAAAAGAAAACAACTGTAAAACGACAGAATATTCTTTCTTTGTAAGTGAGCAAATTACAGATTCATTTTTTTGATAACTTCTATAGAAATTAGAATTGTAATAAAAGTTAACATGATAAAAGGATCCTTATATGAACATCTTCAATAAACAACTTTAATGCAAAATCAATACTGTGAGAAATATTATTAAATGGAATAATGCTGTAAAGAATGTTATTAATGCAATTATAATGATGCAGGTTATATGGCAGCAATAAAAGAATTTCTGTATCTCCACAGTCTCTAATTCTAAAAATTACTTTAATGATTATACAAATGTGAAAACTATACACAATTGAAGACAATAAAGACATAACTATTTTACTCAATTCTGTAGGGCACGTTTGGTGAAAACGCTGACGGAGTGTGGATATACTTTCCAGGAAATCATGATCTCACCCATAAGTGTAAGAAAGACAAACTCTTACTGACTTGATTAGATTACTGAAGTTTGCTGATAATATAAAATGTTTCTTTGTGCCCATTTCACTGTTATATTCATTAATCAGGTTGGGATCCCAAATTCAAGACTTCGTTATTTTCTGATTGCAAAGATTTCCACAGAAGATTTAAACACCCAGGCACCTTCAAAGGTGAGGTATCGTGCAATGTGTAACAAAAAATTGTTATTTTGTATGTTTGTGGGGGGGTTTTTGAATATGAATATGTTCAAACAGCTGTTATGTAACAATTATATTCAGCACAATATTCCTTAATATTAATATTTTTCTCAAAAAGAGCACTTAGTAAAAATTGTTGATGTGCCAATTTACACAAGAGCTGGACTAGAAATCGTTGGCAGCAGATCTTATCGAATGATAATATGGTTATATGGACTTTCCCATATAACCAGAGGAAAAGTCAAACGGAGCTGGCGATGCAAATCAAGCATTTTGTATAAAATCAAAATGGCGTCATTTTTAAAATGCCACCAATTTGCTAGAACATTTAGAACACAGTCATATAATAATCACACAGCCAGATCATGTATGTTTGCTGCTATGGGGCCAGTAGGCATAGCAGTATTGTGTGTCACTTCTCAGACAAAACCTCTACATCAGTACTGATAAAGGAGCAGAAGAAGACAAAACTAGAAGCAAAGAAATTGCTTGTTTTTTTTGTTTTCTTTTCTTCATAGTTTTTTCCATTTTTTAAAAAAAAGCAGAGGTGACGTCAGTTTGGTGTCATCTTTGTTGTATGGCGTGTTTGCCAGCACCGCACAGCAGATATAATGAGACCCGTAGTCTTCTTTGATGTCCACATGAAGTGTGCTGCCTGGGCCACATGTACAGTTGATGCATTGTTATGTAAATTGTCCCCAGAGGAGTCAGCAGAATCACAAGAACTTAAGAGCTATATGGACATTCGCAGTGACTCAATGACTTGAAGAAAATATTATTGTTAAGTAATCGCTGTGTTCATATATATAACCTCAGTCTTAGACACTGTTTCAAAGAGGCTGAAATGAGACAGATACTTTAAATAGCCAAGAACAACTTCACTTTTCACATGAATTTTCAACGTATTCCTTATTCGCACTGGGTCATTACAGCTGGTAGCTCGGCACATTTGATTTTTTAAACATACAGATTATTTGCCCTTCCTTGCAACCTTTCCTGTCCCCTAGCAGATTTGTTTCTCGTCCTAGAAACATCTTGAGATCTTTCGCTTGTTAACCAAATATGAAAACCCAGATTTAAAGTACATTTTCTGACAAGTTGATGATATCACCAACAAATGTCACAGGCTCATATGATTTGGAAAGCCTTGCATACTCAGCAGGATTCATAATTTTGATTATGTATGCATTGGTTAGCACATCAACAAGGTTTAGAGCTCCAGCTGGGTTCTCCCCAACTGTCTGGAGTTCTCCCTGTGCCTGGGTGGGTTTCTTCCATATACTCCAGCGTTTTCTCTCAGTCCAAACATATGTATGTTACTGGTGATTCTAAATTGGCCATGGATGTGAGGTAGATACAGTTTTTAAACTATGTAGAATAAAGTGTTATATGAACGTATGGTTAGATATGGTTATGAATTGTAATCTCAGGCAGTTTTAAGTGGCCACTAAGGACCCCACAGTGCTCATTTGTATATATTTATGTATGTAAGATTTTATAGAAAGTTTCTCATTTTAGATTTTAGACTTCTTCCCACATCTTGCTGAGAGTGATTCTTCTGAGCATCCTACATTTTTGAGTCCTGCCTGTCAAGGTGCCAGCCAGCCAGAGGAAGGAACTGATGTCCTGTTTAAGCTAGAGACAACAGCAGAAGCCCAGAGGAAGATTCGTCAGAACAGCAATTTGTCTGTTAAGCAGATCAAAGAATTCTTGGAACCACAAATGGAAGTAAACATGGAACCTTATCTCCTTCCTCCTAAAACACTGTTGCGATATGGTCTAGTCTTGGACATTGTTCAGCCCACATGCAGGAGGTCTGTCTGCTTCACTAAAGGGTGGGTTCATTAATTCTCTTCATCTTATCATCATTCCCTTCATTATTTTTAATGAACAATATGAATAGTAGGGGCGATCGTGGCTCAACAGTTGGCAGTTCGTCTTGTAATCGGAAGGTTGTCGGTTCGAGCCCCTGCTCCGTCAGTCTCGGTCGTTGTGCAAGACACTTCACCCGTTGCCTACTGGTGGTGGTCAGAGGGCCCGGTGGTGCCAGTGTCCGGCAGCCTCGCCTCTGTCAGTGCGCCCCAGGGCGGCCGTGGCTACAATGTAGCTGCCATCACCAGTGTGTGAATGTGTGTGTGAATGAGTGGATGACTGAATGTAGTGTAAAGCGCTTTGGGGTCCTTAGGGACTAGTAAAGCGCTATACAAATACAGGCCATTTACCATTTACCATGGTAAACAGGTTTAGCAAAGTGTGAAAAAAATTGATTGTGGAAAAAATCTTGAGCCACTATTCACTTCTTTTTATTTCTCTAGGAAAATGGGAAAGCTGCAGCAATTTATTCAAACATGTGCGAGCATACATGGAAATACAGCATACAAAAACAGAGTTAGGCAGAAAAACATAGTTAGGACATTGCACACAGAGCGTGTTCGTAAAAAGTAATGTGAAATTCCAAATTTTTCCAAACTTATCACGTAACTCAAGACTAACATTCTGTTGGTAGGAAGAGAAGAGTAGATATGACTTTTGAATCTGCTGTTCACGATGTATCTCCTTTTTTAGGCCCTCTACTTCTTTTTTCTTCCACTTGTCCAATTTCTTTTTAAGAATACACTGAACACAATGCCAAGATATGGCCAGTGTTCAGCTTACCTTTCAAACTTGTACTTTTTTTTTTTTTTTACAGAATTTGCAGTTTGCAGTATAGACTGCTAATAACGACTCGCCTAAAGATACAAAAGCTGGTTCTTTGCCAAGTTTTCTGTAATGTGTAGACATAGCGTCCATCCCTTGGGTTACGCGCTCTTTCATGCTTGCATGATTCACAACTTGGTGTTAATGGCCTTTAAAAACGTTCAGGTACAATGACTGGAGTGAAACTGACCAAAAAGGCAACCTGTGTGTGTGTGTGTGTGTGTGTGTGTGTGTGTGTGTGTGTTACCGAAATAATTTTTTGTGTTTGTGCAATGGTTAATCCACCAGTATGCATAAAATCTTTAAAGTATTTTCGTTGCAGTGTCTATATGGTGTATAAATTAAATTAAAATGAGTAATTTTGTTATTTAACTTTGTTCATGTTGTTTCTCCATAGCTATGGCCGGTATGTGCAGGGAACAGGCTCAGTATTGCAGTGTTGCATGGAAACCAAGGTACGTTTGGGTTTTTGTAAAAGTGAACGATCTCTGTGAATGCTGCCTATTCCAGAGAAATCATAGATTAATGCTGCAGAAAAGCTAAAGAGTAAGCACACAGTTAGTTACTTTAGAGCCAAATGCACTCAGTGGGGCTATTTATTACTAAGCTGATGACTGCTCATTAGAGCTCTGAGACTCTAAACTGGATTCACTTAAACATTAAAACTTTTAGTGCCCCATAGCTTGAGATATGGAAAATGCTTTAGTTTGTTACAAAGAAGTGAAATGAATCTGATTGATTGAACAGGTATTCTTGGTGTCCTAGAAGCTGTAGTTCTCAGCAATAAGAAAAACTTGGTGAAAAGTTTGCTGTTCTAACAATATACTTTTTATTCAGAAATCAACCAAAGGCTTAATCTATATGCAAAGTGGATATGAGCTGAGCAAGTACAGTGTTGGTGTCCTGTTTTAGAATCATATATTAATGCACATAGAGCGATAAAACAGTTGTCAAATTGTTGAAAGAAAACAGATTTGGAATAAAGTTGCACCTAAAAATCGATATTTATTGCCGACTCTCATTTGGGAAACACATAGTCTTTAGACAGAACTTTCCTACTCTTCCTGCAGAGGTCCAAGGAATCTTCCAGGAATAGTGATGCTATTTTCTGGATTTTTGATTGGTCAGTAGGCAGTGATTTTATAGATGTTAATCTCTAGGGTAAATTGCCTTATACCTCGGCAATTTATAAATTGAATCACCTTCATAGTAAAGCAAACCCAGGGTAAAACCTAAAGTTACCTGCCTTCAGGCTTCTAACCCTCAGTGTCATCTAGGGATGGGTATCGTTTAGGTTTTATCTGATACCGGTGCCAAACCGGTACTTTTGAAACTGTACCGGTGCTTAAAGAATGAAGAACACAAACTTTGTCCAAAAACCTCTCATGTTTTCCACTTTTTCTTTGGTCATTTTAGCCTTTATGGCCAGGGTGAAGGGAGTATCTGCCATCAAACAAGAAGACAGCTGCATGTAACTACGACAGTGTTTGCTAGTTCACCTTACATGCATTAATGTAATAACGTGGTTAGCCTACTCAACGTAAATTACACACGAACAACATTAAGCTACTCACGCAGAGAAGAACGGCTGCTGCTGCATCATCATCCTCATCATTTCTGCTACACTGGCAGGGCTAGGGGCCAGGACTCTCCTCTTCGTGTTTTTGGGGGATGTTGCTAACTCCGGGTCCGATAACAGGCACCACACCCGCAGTAGATGCGCTTGGTGTGAGGTCTCGCAGCAAGCTATCAAATACGGCGCATTTTTCGGCTTTTAAAAAAAACGCTATGCGTCGCCAGGTGTTTCATCAGATTTGAGGTGTTACCTCCTTTGACAGTATCACAGTATCAGCTTAAAGCACTTGTTGCAGGCTGCTGAGTTTGCATCTTTTGCTGTGAAGTACAGCCAGACTTTGACCGCTTCGCCTTGGGCATTTTTAATCTGTAGCTCTGCTCTAAAAGAACGGACGTACCTGGACCCGCCTACTATCCTCGGAAACGTAAAATGATTGGCTAGAATTCAAAGTGTATCACATCTCAGGAAAAAAAAGCACCAAAATAAAGCACCGAAATGTGCGCTGCTTTTCGGTCTGGTTACTACCGTTTATGTCAGAACTGGTGCCATCATGGCACCGGACACCGGTACCCATCCCTAGTGTCATCTGATGTTTTTTGTTTTTGTTTTGTTTTTTTCACATTCCATTAATAACTCTATTTTTAAACTCAAAATTTAAGAGTAAGTCCTTGAGCAATTAAGCCCAGAAGCTTTTTACTATCTTTGAATGAGAAAAATTGAGCAAAACTCATATAAATTTATAAAGCTACATCCTAGATAGGACTCCAAAATGCACAACAGATTCGCTACTGTCATTGGTTTTGTGAATATCATCTTACTTTACAGTTACCAAAAAAATACTCGATGGCAGCCATGCCATGCTGATATTTGCATGATAAATCTGTGTATGCTAAATATAAAACCGGTCTTACCACTGTGGTGATCCTTCCCAGAAAGCTGTATGAATGGATTTAATTATTTTTTAAAAAAGAATTTTTGCATTTCCCGTGTAAGAAAGAAAAGAATCATATGCTTGCTTTTGCTTTGTGTCCTGTGCAGATTGAAAGTGTCTTTATGGGTCTGGACCAGTGCTCTGAGGAGGAGAAACTTCAGCGGCTGTTAAAACTGAAGCTTCGTTATTTTAGTCCCAGAGAAGTAGCCAACCTCATGGGATTCCCTCAGCATTTAAGTAAGTCATAAGTCATAAATCTGTCCATTGTTGGAACTATGCGTCTTTAAGAATTCTTATGACCATTGTGCGCTATCAAAATCTACTTTCATAGATGGATAGATGTTACTCTTTGTAGGTGATCGTCTACAGTAGTACTTAATTTTTTAAACTATTTATTTAAAGGTCATGAAATGCTTAATATTTTGTTATATTGTCATTGTATAGGGGGGGCGACCGTGGCTCAGGGGGTTGGGAATCGCATCTGTAACCGGAAGGTCGCCGGTTCGATCCCTGGGCTCTCTGTTCTGGTCGTTGTGTCCTTGGGCAAGACACTTTACCCTACTTGCCTACTGGTGTTGGCCAGAGGGGCCGATGGCGCGATATGGCAGCCTCGCTTCTGTCAGTCTGCCCCAGGGCAGCTGTGGCTACAACTGTAGCTGCCTCCACCAGTGTGTGAATGTGAGAGAGAATGAATAGTGGCATTGTAAAGCGCTTTGGGTGCCTTGAAAAGCGCTATATAAATCCAATCCATTATTATTATTATTATTATAGATGATGGCAGTATATTTTGGGTGATTGTCGTGCTGGAAGACCCACCCATGACCCATCTTCAGTGTTCTGACTGACAGAAGCTGGTTCTCGACCCCGTCCATTGGCTTTCAGAGCAGCAAAGGCATCCTGTACACTTAGAAAAAAACAGCCCGAAACCATAACGTTCACACGTCTGCGCTTGAGTTTGGTGATGGTGTTCATCATTTCTCTTCCTCCAAACACTCAAGATGATGCCAGAGCCTTTAGGTTTCAGCTGACCATAGCAGTTTCTCCCAAGCCTTCTCTGAATAATTTAGATGTTAGCAAGCGGGCTTGTACATTTGCCTTCTTAAGCAGGGGGACCTTGCAGGCGCTGCAAGATTTCGGTCCATTACGGCATAGTGGGTTACCAGTGGTGTTCTTGGGGACTGTGGTCCTAATTGCCTTCAGATCATTAACAAGCTCCTTCTCTGTAGTTCAGCCACATACTTCATGATCATCCTCGTCCCATGGGCCAAAATATTGATTGGAACTCCAGACTGAGAGCAACTGATGGTCTTTTTATGTAACTTTCATTTCCATGTAATTGCAGTAAAATCAATTTTCATCTTCTCAGATGCCATTCAAGCTTTGTGCAGGTCTACAATCTTGTCCCCGGTGTTCTTTGACAACTGTTTGTTCTTGCACATAATGGTGGAGAGATTGAAATGGAAGAAACTGATTCAGTAGACAGGTGTGGTTTATATACATACACATGCTGGTCTGTCTCTCTCGATTAAAATGAAACTACCATTAAAGTTAGAGACTGCTCATTTCTTTGTAAGCAAACAAACTTCAAATACAGCAGGGGATCAGCAGATTTCTCTCACTGTATCTTAATATATTTTTATTCTCCTTCTAATGTAGAATATCAAACAATGTTAAGTCAGAAATATAATTATATACACAATACATGTATTGTGGCTTTATATTTTTGCCACCTATCATGGTACTACTGCTGTTAGGAAGAATACATCGTAGATGGTGTCTTTTGCAGAATTATCATTCGTTTAACAACAGACTCTGTTTTCAAGTGTAAAAGTATAAAACATAATTTACATCTAACATCTTACTTTTCTGTACAAGTTAAGAAGCCTTTTGTTACATCGAATTATTAAACATGTATTAAGCATCATATGCTTAACCTGACATACACTTGTAGGATTAGTTCCACACAACATAATTGAACTATGAAACAATGTTATTGTTTGGGCCCGTACATACAGAAATGTGCTGCAATGGTTAGACACAGACTTGTAATTCATATGTTATTTTGCTGAAACATGAAGTGGATTGTATTCGTATTTGCTTGTTGTTTAATTATTTTTTTAAATACAGGTCCGTCGGCACATACACAAAGCGATTCACAAACGATTCTAGGCTAGACAGTAACATGTGGTTTATTTTTTATCTGTTTCTTCTTTTTTTAGCCATGAATAATAACGTGGCCCAGTGTTTATATATTTTCTTTATCACTTTTTTCTGTTTTGTTTGCAGTCTTTCCAGAGAAGATCCCTACCATTCAGCAGTATAGACTACTGGGAAACAGCCTCAATGTTGTTGTGGTGGCAAAACTTCTGCAGCTGTTGGTCTCCTAGCACTTCTGGGGAAGACACCATTGTTGTACATGTTTGGATTATATTACAATGCCCCTGTATAGCTGAATGTATAGTTGAGATTTTGTATGAATGGTCATTCTTTTAATATTTCTAAAACACAAAAACAGTTTTTGTGATCACCATTAGCCAATTTAAAATGAATGCCTCTCACATGTGTGTATATCTTCTGTTTCAGTGTGATTTTTTTTCTCATCACAATATATTTTCTAATAAAAATAAGTCTAAAAACTGTAGAGCACATTTTGTACAGTATTTACTCTAGAGTTATTCAACTATTCATTTATTTAACAATATTGTTATTTTTGTGAATATTGTTACATTTCTATAGTATATAAATTTATGCATTTGGTTTACTTAGTTTATTATATATACGGTTTAAACTTTAATTACTTTTTGCCTTTCTTTTTCCCCATACAGTATACTTCTGTCATTTCTGTGTATCAGTAAGTAGTATTAGTGAAATTTGGTTGCTCAAAGAAATGTAAACTTGGAATAGTTTTACGTTTATAACCTAAACGTAGTTTACATTTCTCATTGACCTCATTGGCACCCTGCTAGCTGAGCTCCATATACACTGATCCTAGCGCACAGCTTCCTGCCAAACAGGACAGCACGACAAACAGAAGTGTATATACATTTCTGTGCTGATGGGGTGCATTGTCATCTGTTGGTGTTGTTGGCGGTTCTTTGTGCGAGTCCAAAGTCAATTCAATTCACAGCAGACATTTCTATGTTGTCCTTTTTTTGGACTGGTTTTCAGATTTTTGCTTTAGCTGTAAGCCATAATCATCAAACTTGAAACAAAAAAAGGCTTAGATCAGGGGTGTCAAACTCAAATGCACAGTGGGCCAAAATTCAAAACTGGAACAAAGTCGCGGGCTGACGTTAATATTTATTGAAATATATTTATTCCTCCAGATATAAGAATGAATCTTTTCTTATGGACTCAAACACGTTTTGCTGAAAAACTGAATATGGAACAAGCAAAGCTTAGTACTAAACAATATATATATTAGCTGTATAATACCAGTAGGCCAGCTCTAATAATAATTTGGTATGGCTTCGTGGGCCAAATGTAATTAGGCTGCGGGCCAAATTTGCCCCGCGGGCCAGAGTTTGACACCTATGGCTTAGATGATCTGAAGCACCGACATTCTCTTAGGACAGTCAAATCTAAAAATGCACATCAACTAAAACATACAAAAGTAATTCTCCTTCAGTCTCCGACAGCCCTGTCATGAAGCGCCTCCCTTGCCAAATAACATCTGGACGTTACATTACCGCCATCTTGTGGCCGCAGTCGGCGGATTCAATCTCGTTGGAGTCTGTAGCTATCCCTTTAATGCCGTGTGTCCTTAGCAATGATCGGAGTCGAGCAAGCTGACAGGCCAGTAGCTTTTTTTCTAGTGGTTTGCGCAGGTAAACTGAAGGAAGAGCTGAGGCAGTAGCTCTCACTATGTCTGTTCTAATAAATCAGGCAAGTTGAACAGGTGCAATCTCAGCAGCATCTAATATGTTTAACCAGCTTTTCATTAGAGAGTGACGGTTAATTATGTCACTCACCGCTCAAGCCTTTTAATTCAGCGGATTTTGTTGTTACTTATATATTTTATTATTTAAATAAATCCAGGTGTAGGTCTGTGTTTCTGAGCTGATGATTTTTTCTGAGCTGACTTTTTCATAGATGTGGTTCTCTCAGGAAAGCCACTACAAACATTTGCTCTACAGAATATGATGCTGGACAATATAAATTACTTCAAATGAGCAAAATTTTTTAACATATACAGCAGAAATATTAATCACTTTAAAGTTCCTGCACCCACAACAACAAGAACAACAGAATATTTTTTGGAAATATTAGATGGATGGATAGATAGAGGAAGGAATGAGTGCACAAAGTTGAAGCTGTCCAAATGTTTTAGTCACTCATGTCACACTCATGTGAGTTATCTTTTATGTAACTACCAATATTGGCTCATCATGTTTTGCGTTGTACTACTATTGTTACAGTATTGGAAAGCTATCATGAATCACAGCTAGATGAGCCTTTCAAAATGTAAAGGAGGCTTTTCATATGCAATTAACTGTTTTGAGCAGCCATCTATCACAATTACTCAATGATTTGTTGATTTGCAGGTACCCAGAATGCAGCCTTCGATATTTTGTCCAGTAAGTTACCAGAAATCTCCCCCCCCCCCCCCCCCCCCCTAACAATGTTGGAAAAATGCACACATTAAAAAAAAACAACTCTTACACCCAATGTACTTCAGATGCCTGTAACTTTGACAATGTTCTTATTATAAACATAAAGAAATGCATCTTTATGGCAAAATCAACCAAGGCTCTGAGACTTTCAGGTGGGAACATTTTTTCATAAACATGCAATATGAGTTTTAGAATTCTAAATTAATTTGCCATAATTTAATCATGGTCGAAGCATGGAAGGTTCATTAATAAAGATATAAAAATCTTGTATGAAAACAGTCTTTGTTTAACGTTAACCATGTCTGAGATCTGCAAATTTACGCTATGCACATAATGTCACCTGAAATGGGTTACTTATTTCTTAAAATCATGTGAGTGACATTCTTTTTAACAATAAACCATAGTTAAACCATAATAAACCACAATAAATAAACTATAGTTAACCATTTGGGGCAAATTGAGATGTACTTTATGGCTGTACTGTCAGGTCAAAGTCTTGGCAGTGAGCATTAGAGTGTGGCAGCATGTAAAACCCCAGTAGAGTTGCTGAGGGTGTCCATGCATCACATCCATTTTCCATGGCAGGGACACTGCGGCTATACTACGCACTTGTATTCCTTCTGGTGGGATTGCAAGGAGACCTGAATGACCCAGCACAACAAGGAAGCCAAAGGAAGATTAGCAATGACCAGTGAGTTGGTGTTTATAAAAAATTTTTTTTTTTTACGCTTTTCTTTGAATATTTCATGTCATTAAGATGCCATGTTATGCATATGATCACATTTGTCTTAAGCTTTGATTCTAAGAGAATAAATGTATTTGTAATAGTATAAGTCGACCCCATTTTTTTAACCATCGCCTTTACCGACCTAAATATGAAATGGAATTTTGGACATTTGAATCTTTAGGCCTTCCATGGTGTCAGATAATGGTCACCTTGTCTTCACAACTGGTGACAATAAAGAAATCCGTTTCCAGACCTCAGCGTCAGGCCGGGTTAAAGTGGGAAATGAAGACCTCACCCAACTTTTGAGTCAAGTAAGCTTTCTTTTACCAGCAGCAAATATTCTTCTTTTGTTATTTTACAAGATCACTGCCTCCGTGCGATGGTCATTTCAATGATAGTAAGTGACTTAAGGCACAACGATTGTGATGGTTATGGTATATAACATCCACATTTTGAAACACCCAGGGACAGCCTCAAAAACAGAAGCAAAGGTCATGTCACATTATTAGTGAATGGCATCCTAACAAAGTGAATAAAAAATAACAAATTACTTAATTAAAATTAATAATGTTTATAATATGTAATTTTTTCCATTCCTAGCAGACACGTATGCTCCCACACAGATAACAGTTCACTGTCTTATCCAGTCACTAATTACTTTGGTTCTTTTGTTTCAATCTAGTAGTTAAAACAAATGTTTGTACTGCCACTCGTACTGGAACAATAAAGCAATTTTTCTGATTTCTCAGCCCAATAAATTCTCTCTGACTTTTGGAAGTATGTAATTATATCTCATCACCTTTTAATGACCAAACACTGCTGCTCATCATATGACACTGTGAATCATTAACAAGTTAGGAAGCCAACAAAGCAAGACCAAAGCTCAGGGCTAGATACATTTGAGTCAGTACGGCATTAAATTTTTCAACATTTTTATGATGAATAGTTTTATGAGTAGGTGCTAAGGCTAATATAGATAAAATGAATGTTTTTTTTGTTTATGTTTGGGGAGGAACATTTTTGAGTTATAGCTCAAAGATTTCTAAATTAAGATGCTGTATTATGACTACTGTAATTAGGGTGCAGATATGTTTGGTTCTTGGGCAGAAGGTGGGCTAGATGTCGTTGTTTATTTTCAATTTATTTCACTTCATCATTTTATATATGACATAAATAAACACAGACAGTCTGACAGACACACAGCTATAATCTCCATGCTTATCCTTATCAGGATTGCAGGAGGAACCCTATCTATACCTGGAAAACTAATACTCAAATACTATGATTTATAATTCTCCCCTTTCAGTTTGTGTGTAAAATGAAGACATGTTTATGTGAGCCTAAAAATATCAAATGGTAATCAAATTTCATACATTTTTGGCAATCATATTAATGTGTTGACACATATTATTATTAGAATAGAATAGAATAGAATAGAATAGAATAGAATAGAATAGAATAATCCTTTAATTGTCCCACAAGGGGAAATTTGGTTGTAACAGCAGCCAAAAAGACACATATACAAACAAACAGTACACAGGACACGGAACAGAAACATACACAATTTTTCTTACATATTTACATTAAGGACAATGGTTACTATAAACAGAGTACTGTACAGTTATTAAATGAAATAAAAAATAACTACAGGTAAGAGGCAAACCAGGTTGTAGTGCGAATCGGTTAATTAACTTATTGCAGTTACAGCATTGATGTAAACATCTGTGTTTGTTGGGAGCAGTTGTGATTGTACAGTCTGACAGCCTCAGGGAGGAAGGACCTGCGGAAACGCTCCTTCATGCATCGAGGATGCAGCAGTCTGTCATTGAAGGAGCTCTGCAGTTCAGCAACATTTACATGCATGGGGTGGGAGACTCTGTCCATCAGAGATGTTATTTTGGCCAGAGTCCTTCTGTCTCACACCACCTGTACTGGGTCCAGGGTGCATCCCAGAACAGAGCTGGCCTTCCTGATGAGTTTATCCAACCTCTTCCTCTCAGCTGCCGATAAACTGCTGCTCCAACATACCACCATTACAACTTCTTTCAAAGTAATAAACATGTTCTGATAATTAGATGATGTTGCTTCCTGGAGAGTACTTTCACACATTTGCATGTCAACTGCAGCATGACTGCATGTCAAGCCTTTGTTACTCCCAAGGATTTTATAGTTGATAAAAATAAATATGGAAGTAAAACCTAAAAACAGGTGTAATAACCCTATAATATAGTTAAATTGGTAAAAGCTTTTTCTAAACAACAACAAACAACAACAGACAAATTTGCAAAGTGCTTTACAAGACAAGGTAGAAAACAAGCAGCCCGAAAACATTTGAGAAACGATAAAGGCAAAAGGGGACTAGCAGCATAAATTCAAAAACAGGCAAATTAAATCCATGTATAAAATAATTAAAAGAGCCTTGGCTAAGGACCTGACATTATGACAGGCCACAGAAGATCTGAAATATACTCAAGTATAAGTCCAGAGTAGGCCTTAAAAGGCTAAAAACACAAACACACATGATTATTGTAAACGTTTGCAACAAATGTTCATGCAGTATTTTTTTCATATGACCGTACATTAGGTGGATGGTGAAATCTTTTATTGCATAAATAAAAGCTTTAGCCTTTTTTAAATAATTTTCAGGATAGTGATGATGATGGGAAGTAAATTCTTAAGTTAACTTTTTATTTGAATGGCAGCCAGGTGAATGGAGACCAAAAATATTTAAAAATCTAAAATATATTTAGTTTATTAAGCTAATCTAAAAATGCAAACATATGAATAGTTTCTTTTTTACCCCATTTACTTTATTCTTATCTGATAAATTTAATCACAAATGCAATATGACTAAAAAGAATCAAATCATGTTTTAGACCCCTCCTTTAAAGCTTTTTAACACTGAACCGTCTGTTATGGACTTTCTAAATGCAGATTAAAACCAACAAAGATGACATTGACGACATTAAATCTCACGGAGGAGCCGTCCCTCCTGATATCACCAACAAGCTAAACCAGCTTGATACCAAGGTAGGACAAAGATAGTTCCTGGTGGTAAATAAAATCATTTTTAATATTGCCATTAACTTATTTACTACTGGTCGTGTTACTTATGCTCACTTCATTCCTTTTATTTTACCCTAACCCATGAATAATTTTGATTCAGTAAAGTGAAGTGCTTATAATGAAAAATGTAGCCATTGTCATCAAACATATTTACACTGCCTCTTTTCTTTCTTGTCAGGTTTCAACACTTGAGAATAAAGTGGTCACACTTGAAGAGGTGAGTCAGAAAAAGTCAAGAACTTCTATTGAAGTTGATGGTCATGGCTTAATCTGTTTACCATACCTAAGATATCATGTCTTCCCTTGTTTCCCCTTGCAGACAGTGCAGAGGGTGTCTTGCAGCAGTAATCCCTGTCAGAATGGAGGAACATGTCTCAACTTATTAAACTCATATCACTGTATATGTCCCGGCAACTGGGGGGTGAGTTCAGTATTGTTCTTCATATTCTTCATAACTTTTACAGGTTGTTATTTATGGATTGTAGACATTTACCAAAGTCGGCGGTTAGGACTGTTGCCTCGCAGCAAAAAAAGTCCCTGGTTCGAGTCCACTGTGTGGATGGACCTTTCTGTGTAAAGTTTGCATGTTCTCCCTGTGTCTGCATGCCTGCACGCTCCAATGACATGCAGTAAGTGGGGTTAGGTTAAGTGATTATTCTAAATTGCTCTTAGGTGTGAATGTGAAGGGTGAATGGCTGTCTGTCTGCAACCCTGATATGGATGTGCAGAAGAGAATGGATGGATTAATACGTGGGTGTGATATTACTAAATAAAATAATACCCAGAAACCTCGAACTTTTAATCCCAGTACTGTTTTAGTATAAGACTTTACTGCGTTCCTTTTCGTTGGGTCCTTGTTTTCCTGCATTATATTTTGATAAACCCATGTTTTCTCTTGTCTCTCTCTCTCTCTGTATGTGTTTGTGTGTCTGTGTGTTAGGGTCCTAACTGTGCAACAGATGTAAATGAATGTCAGGTCTATTCAGGAACGTCACAAGGCTGTCAGAATGGGGCAACCTGTGTTAACACTGCTGGATCATTCACGTAAGTCTTATGCCTTGCTCTTTTTACTTACTAATTCTATGAGTGCTTTACATTATGCTGGCTTATGTCACCTCGTGTCTTTTCTTATCTATCTTTTGATCCATAAGACTTTCTCCTCCACATCCTGAAGGATTTCCATTTTTTAAAGAAACCTTGATGCCATTATGATTCAATAAGAAAACAAAGTAATGTGTATTTATCAAGCAGTGTAAAGTATGAATGCCAGATGCACTCATGGTACCCACTTTGTATTAGTATTGTGTATATGTAAGATTAGACAGCAGAGGTCCAGTATAGTGTGTCCTTAGCTTGTAACACACAGCTAGCTTTACAAACAGTGGACAAAGAAAGTTTTTGTAATTCTACCTCTGTACACCTTGACAGTGAATTTGGAATGAAATAATTACGATTTTTTTAACACTTGAATGAAAATCCAGAGACTAAAGTCTAGAACCCATGAACATCAACAAAAGTTGTTTCTGATGCTCTGCCAGGCCTTTACAGCAGCCACCTTCAGTCACTGCTTGTCTTCGATAACTTAACAGCATGCTGTACTGGGTAGCGATCAAGTGACTCACTTGGCCATTTCCCTTGAAAAGGTCTTGGATTGCTTTTTCAGTGCATTTTGGGTTGTCATTCTTTTGCACTGTAAGCATTTCTGATCAGTTTTGTGGAATCTGACCATTCAGGTTTTAGCCTGATGCCCAGTCAGGAGAACACATACCCCATATGATCATGCTCCTCTTTGTATGCAGTTGCAGCTGTCCTCCAGAATGGCATGGGACTCTCTGTATGATGCGTTACGATGACTGCAGGAACGCAGGCAGTGACTTGTGTGTACATGGCTTATGCATTGATGCAGATCGAGTCATAGCTGGACAGGTAACTACTCGCTTACCCTAAGATATCTATCTATCTATCTATCTATCTATCTATCTATCTATCTATCTATCTATCTATCTATCTATCTATCTATCTATCTATCTATCTATCTATCTATCTATCTATCTATCTATCTATCTATCTATCTATCTATCTATCTATCTATCTATCTATCTATCTATCTATCTATCTATCTATCTATCTATCAATCTGTTGTTGTTAAGTGTTCTCACTGACTTTTGCTAATTAACAGCCTAAATACCAGTGCATTTGTGAGAGTGGGTGGGAAGCTCCAGCTGGGAACCCAGCGTGTGTGGCTGATGTTGATGAATGTAACCTTCCCAACAAGCCTTGTTCAACCAACCCAGCTGTTCCTTGCTACAACACCCAGGGATCCTTCTATTGTGGAGCCTGTCCCTCTGGTAGTGCTTAATAACATAACAAGCCATAGTATAGCCAGTTCTAAATGAGCATTTGGAGACAGGAGAGACAATTGATGCTAAAACAATTAGTGTAACTCTTTGTTCAGAGCTTTAGCTTTTAATACTATTCTTTGCAGTGATGGCTTTATACCACACAAGTGTTAAGCACTAATTAAGCCATTTGATGTTTTTTTGTTGTTGTTGTCACTTACTATGGTTTATTTACAGTTGACACTTGTCAGGTTATTACAATCCTATATCAGAAATGGATGAATGGATGAAATGAAGACATTTTACTATTTCATGCAAAAATATGTAATTTGATGGCAGCAACACGTATCAAAAAGTTGAAACATTTTTACCACTGTGCAGCATTCCACTGTATTTTAACAACAGTTCATAAACTAATGGAAAATGGGAATAGCAGATACTGGACTGTTCTCTGGTTTGTGATTCTACCTGTCAAGAGGCCTAGATCTTCTTGGATTTTTTGTTTGTTTTGATGTATTGTTTGATTTAGCACAACAGAACAGTTTTCTACTTTAGCCAAGTCCATTGCAAATGAGCTTTGACTCAGAGAAGACGACTGCATTACAGGATTTCTTTTTTTGCATAACAGAGCTTTAACCTGCATCTATGGATGACACAGCAAACTGTGTTCACAGACATTTGTTTCTGAAAGTGTTCCCGATCTCATACAGTGATTCCTGTGACAGACTCACGCCTGTTTTTAATGCAGTAAAACGTGATTCCCTGAAGAACCTTTTTAGCTCTGTCCCTTGCACAAAGAGATTTTTCCAGAAATATTTTGATGATAACATGTAATGTAGATGATGAGATGTTCAAAATCTTCACAAATTTCAGTTCAAGAGCAATCTGAAAATTTTGCACAATTCATAGACACAGTTTTTTTTGTTTTTTGGCAGAGTGGTGTGCCTCTGCCCAGCTTTACTTCTGAGAAACTCTGCCTGTACACAGTCATATGACATCCCAACTTTTATGAGTTATGTGCCATTAAATTCAGACTTAGTTAATATTTTTCATGAAGTAGTAAAATGTCTCAGTTAAACATTTAATATGTTTATTATGTGCTATTATCAGTAAAATGTATTTTTTATGAGATTTTTACGAGTAATTAGAAATGATGTTCCAAGATTTGTTTTAAAACTTGTAAAGTTAAATAGCATTTTGCATCTTGTGCTATCCCAGTTTGCTAATGAGTTGTTGAGATTTGTGCATATAAATAGATTTAAGATTTTTCCTCTCATTTTCTCTGACATGGTTAGGCTGGCAAGGAAATGGTTATAGCTGTCAGGATGTGGATGAATGTTTGACCAATAATGGCGGCTGCTCCACTACTCCAATGGTTCAGTGCTTGAACACCATGGGCTCTTTTCACTGCGGTCCCTGTCCTCCAGGTAACTCAGCAGAGAACAATACTGAATGTCATGCATATGTGCAGGAAGATTACCTATAGCTTCTACGGCTTGGCTCCACTTAATCCCTGAAATTGCTGGTGTACTTAACCCAAGTAAAAAGCTGCGCTTTTCAATAAAACATTTTGAATCACCACATAGCCTGACACCACCTGGTCCAAGATACTACATAACATACCATAGCACAAAGTACACAATACTGTAGCTGTGAGAGAAACATTTACAAGATATGTGGTGTAGAAAAAACTAATTTAGTTTCATTTTTAATGCAAAGTGCAATGGAACTCTGGATATTTAAACTAGTGATGTGTCGGTCGCGAACGAAATGGCTCTTAGAGCCGACTCTTTGAAGTAAACGACGCCAGCAGGCTCCTTATTGGCAGCCGTGGGTTGTTTTTTTGCTTTCTCTCTCTCTCTCGCACTTTCTTCCCCGCTTCACTCCGCGTGCGAGCCTTGTGCTTTGCGCTGGGAAGAGGGGGGAGTTAGTTACACTCACAGTAGCACAGGAACAGAGTGGAGGGAAAGAGAGAGAAAGAGAGCCAGGGACAACAACGTCACATTAGAAAGGTATAGTAATCATCCACAACTATTTTCAGTTGCGAATGATAAAGGATTCAGAAAGTTTATTCATGCAGGTCCATATGACAGAGAATATGCATGTTCTTTTTGTTTTCATATTTTTTCATATTTATATTTAATTGTGTTGTGGTTTGCAGTGTTTTGTGTTGTTTCACTTTAAATTTGTTTAAAAGGAAAAAGCTGAAAATTTAAATAGTTAAAAGTTGAAATGTAAATAGTTGATTTTGTATTATATGATTTAAATGGACTGATTCTTATATAGCGCTTTTCTACTCTCACGGAGTACTCAAAGCGCTCTATTTACTTATTACATTTTATGTGGAGTGAATAAATAAAAGTATATTTATGGTGGCCGCTAGAGACAAAGCAGTACAAACCCCAAAACACGTACAAAACACAACAGAAGTGCTCCAGGATGCTAGGGGCAGTGTTGAGCTTTTGTTACCTAGTGGCTACACAAGCCAGGAAGTACCAACGATTGGACTTGGTGTGTGGTAGTAACAGGTAAATAAACAGTTTTTTAAATTATTTGAATATATATGAGTGCTTGTGTATAAATACACAAACAATACACATATGCTTTCATGCTTTCAATTGTGTAATTTAAGTGATCTAGTAGCTCTGCTTTCGAAGTTCAGTTAACGCTAGAAATGTGTTTTGGAGTTTGTACGTGCTTCGGGGTTTGTACGTGCAGGGGTCACTGTATATTTTTATATATAAGCATATATAAATAAAACCACGTCTTTTTACATTAGTAATTCCTTTTGTGCATAATTTTATATTGTTGTTAATAATAAATTAATTAAAGCAACAAAACAACCTGAAGAGGTTTGGGAGCCAAAAGAGCCGGCACTTTTTAGCAAGTCGAGCCGAAAGAGCCGGTTCTCTAAAAAGAGCCGGAAATCCCATCACTAATTTAAACTCTAATTCTTTAAAATGTAAATATTATAGCTGTGAAAAATTGTTTATTACTGCATGTTGAGTATCTGGCTGTAAAAACTCTTTGTAACTCTTGTCTGTTAAAAATAGAAATATTTTTGTTACTTAGTCAAATAGCTGGGTGACTGACTGTGGCTCATCAGATGTGAAAGCCACAGTCTGAGGGCACAAAGTGTCATTTGCACTGATAACTCACAGATAACTCCTCTGTTTTTGCAGGCTATGAAGGAGATGGGAAAGCATGCACACAGTCTAACATCTGTGATACTAACAATGGAGGCTGTTACCCATTAGCCACCTGCAGTTCCAGCCCTGGTAAGAAAAGACAAGAAAAAAGAAGCATGGGTTTATTGCTTTGTATGTCAACCAAATAAGAATGAAGCATGAGCAAATAATACCTACTTACTACTGAAAGAATGAAATAAGTACTATTTATTTCTTCTTTCTGTACTTCTTCCTGAAATTTTGCTCAATTAAGAGTTATGCATCTGCTCATCTGATTCCCCAAACATCATCAGTAGTCACCAAGTCTGATCAAACCCCTTTCTATTCAAATCTCTTGCATCCACCAGGATCAAGTCTCCCAGTCTGTACCTGCCCACCAGGCTACATAGGCAATGGATATGGACCAACTGGTTGCACCCAAACCAGCAACATCTGTCAGACAAACAACCCCTGTGTCAATGGACAGTGTGTGGTGAGTGTGTGCATGCGCATGTGTACTGGAGTAAAAATTAGGAAAAGAATTCTGTCTGTAAACAACACTTCTGTGGAGTCTTATATGACTCCCTGTAGCTTCACTCCTCCTGTCATCCCCAAACCCCCCATCTCCATAGAGACTGTTTGCTCCCAGACCCTCAAAAACAAACCAAAAATCAGCAAAAAACAAATTAAGTAGAACATTTCATAATAAAAGAATATTGTAATAATGCCCTTAACTACACCTAACAGTAAATCAACTAAATGTGAACTATTTAACAGTAAGTTTCTCACTTCTAAGTTCCTGTTAGTAAATTGTTTCATAAATGATTAACATAGTCACTCTGCTTTGCCCAGACCTAGTTACAGCAGGATTAATATGTTAGTTCAAATGAATCATCAGGCGATCTCTGGGACTACTGGGGTCTGTTGGCTCCCTGGAGGCTGGAGAACTGCGGTTGCCTTTTTGGAGTATCTGGGTCTCTGCCTCAGTTGGTGGCGGTGGGTGACTGGGGTGTGCCTGGGCTGCTTGTGGTGGTGGGTTCAGTCTCCTGACTGGGGAGCATGACTCTTCTGGGGTCTGGGGGTCTGTGCCCTCTTTGGCTGCCTTGCCATGTAGGGTGGCTGGGGCCCTGAGACCCTGATCTCAGCTTGCACCAGGGTGGCTGGGCTCTAGCGGGGTTCTCTGGGACTCCCACCCCCTTGCCGTGAGTGCCCAATCTATGGCCTCGCTTCTTCTCCTGCCGGGATGGGCATGCTGATATAGCCGAGATGTGTCTTGGAAAAGCAAAATATGTTTGGCACAACATGCATTCATATCATAATTCTGATTGCAGAAGCTGCCAGACAGGACAGGATTTAAATAAATAAATGAATCATGATCTTGAGTCTGAATCCTCAAAGCACATGCAGAGGAGAAGATGCAATCTTTCTCACTGGAAAATTAAAAAAGTGAAATAACTATTCTGGGTGATTTATCATCCATGGAGATGTTGAAAATGACAGTCTCAGCACTGCATTTTATTATACCCAGTTGGCTTCTTTCAAAACATAAATGATCCCATTCATTGTCCTAATCACACTCTGGATATTCACATATGGTATAGAAACTGAAACCCCTCTTTTGTCAGACCAGGTTCTGTTATTGATCAGGATTTATTTTTATAATAATAGACTATACAGCACTGCAGAATAAATTGTCTTTCTGAGAATGTAACTAAGTTTAAGGCAGTGATCTTGTTCAGGACCACATGCCACCACAGTGCAGAGCAGCTGCCTAAACTTTCATCGCACAGAGGTTGATTATTTTCTTAATAGCATTACGTCCTCTCTGGATACTGTGGCTCCTCTGAAAAAGGAGGCAACAAGTGAGAGATGCTCGACTGTCTAGTATTACTCACAAACACGCACCTTAAAACAGACAACCCATAATCTGGAGAGGAGAAGGTGTTGCACTTATTTAGAAAATCTTTGTTTAGCCTGGAAAACAGTTTTAAAAATATAAAAATAATAAATAGTATATAACAATAAATAAATTGAATCGATTTTGGAATAAGGCTGTGACATGACAAAACGTGTGAATGTTTTCCAGGTGCACTGTATTTTTGGTTCCTAGAGTTTTTAAAAGTAGAATGTGAGCCAGAGCCTTCAGATACCAGGCTCCTCTAGCTCTATAGTGAAATAAAATGTACCACGAGCGATTTTTTTTTATTTTTTTTGATGTGTCATATTTATTTGAAATGTGTTTTTATATTTACTGAATGAATCTTTGAATGCCTAATAAATCCTTGATATGAAAACAAAGACAAATCCGTTTGCAAACATAAAACCTGTGCTACCACAGGACATCACCTCAAATCCTGGCTACATCTGCAACTGCAACTCTGGCTGGGAAGGCGTGAACTGTGACCAGAATATCAATGAATGCTCAAGCAATCCCTGTCAGAATGGAGGAACGTGTACCGATGGCATTAATGGTTTCACGTGTACTTGCACCACCCAGTGGACTGGCGAGTTCTGTCAGACTCCTCAGCAAGGTAATGGGAAGGATGGGCTGAGAGGGTGTGGATAAACTGAAAACAGATGAGGAGAGGAGAGTGAATGTGACACGGAGAGGAAAACGCCGGGAGCATAGAAAATAAGCTGCAAAGTGCAGAAATACAATTATTCATCATCTGTCTGTGGCCGAGTGACTCAATAATCACTTTATATTACAGAAATAGAACTAGAGTGGATTATTTTGTTTTTTATTATTACACAGATAAATCGTAGCTTTACGCTTCAAACTACGTTAACATGACTTGTCCTTTAAAATGGTGTGTGGTTAAAGCTTAAGAAACATGATCGCAAACCAGTAAAGATGATTTCAAACTTCAGCAGCATGCAAGCTAGCTTCTCTCCCAAGGACGTTATCAAGGTTAAAAACCAGTGTGAATGTGTGTTGCAGTATGTGGAGGGTACCTGACTGGCCCTGCTGGTTCCTTCAGTTATCCTAACACCCCAGGTCACGATGAATATGATCACGAGGTCAGCTGTGCATGGGTGATCCACACTGATGCAAACAAGGTGTGTTCCTGTTCCTCTCAAATTGAAATTCTAGACAAAAAAAACTTTTTTTGTTTGTTTTGTTCTGTTTTATTTCGTATTTTCATGATTTGGGTTTGTGAGGTGGTAGTAAATATGGTGGTGCAATGAAATGTGTTAAATGCTTACACATCTTTGGCCCTTACTAATGTTTACTAATTAGTCATTTATTTCTGTCTTTTCTTCTAGATCCTGCGCATTACCTTTCCATTCTTTGATCTGGAGAACAGTGCCAACTGCAACTTTGACTTCCTTCAGATTCACGACGGGGAGAGTGCTTCAGCTTACATGATCGGAAAATACTGTGGCCAAAATAGCCCTGCAGAGCTCTTCAGCTCCCATAATTCTCTGTACTTTTGGTTTCGCTCTGACCACTCTGTCAGTGCCGGTGGCTTCACAGTTGCTTGGCAGTCTCAGGACCCAGGTCAGTACAGTTCAAGTGTTTTGGTTTTGAAATTTGAAATATTTTGAAGCTTGAAGCTGGAAAAAAAATTGGCATGAGGTTGCAATTGCAATTAAATGTGCCAACAAATGAAAAAACGAATTTATATATTTAAATAAATAAGTAACGATAACGAGCTCATATCAGTAATGGCTAAGAACAGTGCAAATTTGTGGGTCATAAATGAGCAAAGTTGTTTGTGAGTGTTTTCGTTACACTTTTAATTAGTAGTTGATAACCAAAAGGCTAAGCACAGCATTTACATTCTGTGCTGTCTTTTAAAATGACATCCATATTGTAACTGAATGCCCATATGATGAAAAATGTATGTATGTGTCATATTTACATTACATCACCCCTCTTCTTGCAGTCCTTATCATTTCAAATAAATGAACGCACACAAAATTAGATTAGCTTTTTTCAGTGTCGTGACTTGTATGCTGCAGGCCGTAGAAAATCATATTTATGTGATTCCTTTAAATTTTCTCCTAATAATATTTTGTGCTCTATAACTGAAATTCCAGTTGCAAAATTGACGCTATGCCTTTTTAGTAAATCCTGGCTGTAACTTTTTAAGACCCAGTGAGGTGTTTGATATGACACAGAGGGTTAATAGATCTGGTCCGTTACAGTTAGTAATGTCTCATTTATAATTTTGAGAGATCTTGGTTTCTATTACTGAGTTAGGCATGGGAGCTTGTGTTTTGTTTATTTGATCATACTTACATTTTATGACTCATATGCACATTGTGTGCAAATGAACAATGTTTTCTTGTTAAGTTAATAGAAAACAACAGTTGTATGAATAATTTTGATTTATTTAAATCCATTTCTAATCTCAGTGTGTGGAGAGGAACTAACTGCCCCCTATGGCAACATTAATTCACCTGGTTATCCTGGAAACTACCCACCTAGTCGGGACTGCTACTGGACAGTAACAGTGGACCCCGGCCTTCTCATTACCTTTGCATTCGGGACTCTAAGTCTTGAACATCATCCTAACTGCAACTTTGACTTTCTAGAGGTAAGAAATGGCACATTACCCACTTCACTTTGAAAGCATGTTTTTGTGTTGTGTGTCGATGTTTGCGGGGACAGTCCTCTTTTTGACCACTTTATCTCACTCAGACCTGACACATACCTATGTACTCTGTAAAGCGGGGTTAAATGCAGCCATACTGCTGAAATGAAAACAATGAAATTATTCCGTCTTACTCGTGTTTGCTACAGTTTGCTATTTTAGGAGGTAAGTGCATTGGCTGAAACTACTACTATGTTTTTCATCCTTACAGTTTTTCCTCTATTGTTTTGTGTCACCAAATGCTTTAGATTCGGGATGGCCTTCTATCTGAAGATCCAGTTTTAGGAAAGTACTGTAGTACTGCATCTCCACCCCCCATACAGACCACTGGCCCAGCAGCATGGATTCACTTCCACTCTGACTTCTCTGTCTCTGACCGAGGTTTCCACATTACATACACAACATCACCAAGTAAGAAACCAGTCATACTGAGTTTTGCTTGGTTAAGTGTATACAGTCATGGCCAAAATTATCGGCACCACTGGAATTTTTCCAGAAAATGCACCATTTCTTTGTTACAATATTGTTACAAGATTGTTACAATTACAAATGTTAGGTCACGGGTCTTCCAGCAGGACAATGACCCCAAATACACCTCTAAAAGCACCCAGAAATGGTAGAAGACAAAGCGGTGGGGAGTTCTAAAGTGGCCAGTAATGAGTCTGGATCTAAATATGACTGAACACTAATGGAGAGATCTCAAAATTGTTGTTGGGAGAAGGCGCCCTTCAAATCTCAGAAACCTTGAGCAGTTTGCAAAAGAAGAGTGGTCGAAAATTCCAGCTGAGGGGCGTAACCAGCTCGTTGATGATTATAGAAAGCGATTGATTGCAGTTATCTTTTCCAAAGGGCATGCAATCGAATGTTGATTTGTCAACTTTGGCTTTTTCTTCTTTTTTTTGTGTTGATCCACTACACATAAAGGAAATAATCACGTGTATACCAAAGCATTTGTAATTTTAACAATTCTCTGGGAGAAATGGTACATTTTCTGGAAAAATTCCAGGGGTGCCGGTAATTTTGACCGTGACTGTAAGACAGATATATAGTTGTTTGTATTAAATGCTTTTCATTTAGCTTATGTAAACAGAGAAACAGTAAATTGTAGCCTGATGTTTGTCCCTAAGATCTTGAAGAAACTGTAAATATGCAGTGTTGGGAAGGTTACTTTTAAAATGTATTCCATTACAGAATACATGCCCCAAAATGTATTCTGTAACGTATTCCGTTACGTTACTCAATGACAGTAACGTATTCTGAATACTTTGGATTACTTAATATATTATCATGCTGTTTACAACAACGTGAATGTACTATTGCTGTGTGATTTATTACTATTACTGAAGGTCCGCGACTCCGAACTGTAGTAAAGGGACCTCTGACTAATACGGCGGGGTCCCTGTCGGCTCGTAGCCGAAAAATAGCTTTACTTTGTTGTGTGGGTCAACTTTTCTTGCGAGAGACAGAGAGAGGCGTTGAAAGACTGCTCCAACGGAACTTATTGTTTTCGGAGGAAAACACGAACACGGTGTACAGTCGAGTCTTAATAGCTTGGCTGAAGTGGTTATTATTATATTTACATGCTTCCAGCTCCCGTTTTTCCTCGATGACAACTCCTACTTTTCCACTCCCCTTTTTCTCTCTCCCTCCTCGCGCTCACAGACCCATAACGTGCAACACGGACTACACTGCCCATGATGCTACAGCTTGTGGCCTTCATCAGGGTCATGAAGCCACAAGCCGAAACGCGTTGATCAATTACTAAAGTTGTTCATCTTTCCTTAAGTGTTGCTGGAGTTCCTGCATTGTGAATTCTTTCATCCTCTCCATGCACCTTGGAAGTTGGTGAAGTTGTGATGTATGCTCTCCTGCTGCCATCTCGTGTCCTTCATGCTGTAGTTCTGATCCATTTTTTTTTATTATATTTGGTCAAAATTATTTGTTTCATGTTAAGCTAAGTTGTAGCTAAAAGTGGAAAAATAATGGAACTTAAAATGAAATGAAATATTTTAGTGTAGAGGGAACAGTTCTGGACTGAGAAACATCCTTACAGTTGTACTTTTTAGGGGATTTGAGACGCATTACTCCCATGGGTTTTTTGGCCCCCTTAGTTTCATATTGCATTTGCGTACAGTTAAGGATGCCATCTTTTATGTGATCTGGACCTGTTTGAGAAAAAAACAATAAGGGTGATTTTCCTAACACTTTGTTTTGTATATCCTAAAAAAAATATTCAATGTTTTTGCATTTTTGTGTGCCTACAATTTGTACAGAGTTTGGATAAATGCTGTAATTGTCAGTTGTCATTGTTATCATTGTCATATTTATTAACAGTATTATCTGTGCAATGCAATCCTTGGATGCTTGGTTTGATTATTCCTAGCAGTGTCAATATCCTGCTTTGTGAATTGTGTTGTGCTTCTAACTCTTTGTGCGTGTTTTTTCTTAGGCGACCCTGGTTGCGGTGGAACATTCACTGACAGTGAGGGCGTCATTATTTCCCCCAACTGGCCCAACAACTATAACCACAACCGCCAGTGTATCTATTTGATCAGGTTGCCAGAAGGTGGGCAGGTGGCCCTCAACTTCACTCACATGGATCTTGAGAGTCACAGTGGCTGTGCTTTTGACTACGTGGAGGTAAGACCTATTTATGTCTCCCAGACAAATATTTTGTCCCTCCTTTTTTCAGAATTTTATATGTGGAAAGAAATCTCACCATACTTAACAAATGCAGTGATTTTTTTAGACACCATTTTGAGAAAATGATTGATAGCCACGATTAGCCTGGGAGCTTACTAATAATCCGACTTTTATTTACAAGTAAATCTGCACATACATGGTCTCTGTACTGGTCCATATGAACTTCAAATTATTTATTTAAATTCAGTTCAATTCAGTTTTATTTATACAGCACCAAATCACAACAACAGTCGCCTCAAGGCGCTTTATATTGTAAGGTACACCCTTCAATAATACATACAGAGAAAAACCCAACAATCAGAGGACCCCCTATGAGAAAGCACTTTGGCGACAGTGGGAAGGAAAAACTCCCCTTTTTTGTGTTGCCTGTCCTGTTTGGATCTTTAACCATCAGAATTGTTGTCTGAAGGCCAAGAAAGATGCCAAGCGGATTTACTTTACCAAGTGAATCATCATGGCCTTGCCATATTGGTCCATTTGATTGACCTTAATTATAATTATATTGTATTTATTTGATTTGATTTTTGGTTGTTACAGACGGGACAGACATTATTGGGGGATAGGACAGGTAGAAAGAATGAAAGAAAGAGAGGGAGAGAAAGAAAAAAAGAAAAGGGGGAGGAAAAAAAAGAAAAACAAACAAAACACCTTGATCACCTGTATGAAGATAAAAAAAAACAAAAAAAAAAAACAGGAAAAACTCCCTTTTAACAGGAAGAAACCTCTGGCAGAACCAGGCTCAGGGAGGGGCGGGGCCATCTCCCGCTAACGGTTGGGGTGAAAGAAAGAAGGCAGGATAAGAGACATGCTGTGCAAGAGAGACAGAGATTAATAACAACTATGATTCACTGCAGAGAGGTCTATTAACACATAGTGAGTGATGTGTGTCATGGGAAGCCCCCGGCAGTCTTCACCTATTGCATCATAACCAAGGGGGGATTCAGGGTCACCTGGTCCAGCCCTAACTACATGCTTTAGCAAAAAGGAAAGTTTGAAGCCTAATCTTAAAAGTAGAGATAGTGTCTGTCTCCTGAATCCAAAGTGGAAGCTGGATTCAGCAGTTTGCACTGTGCAATTGCCAGTTACTGCAAAAGCTTGACTGCACTTCTTGCTGAAACATGTAAATGTGAAAAATACACAACAGATAAGAAATCAGGGTGGGGTAAATACTCTCTCACAACACCATTGCTCGACAGAGAGTTGTTATCAGATTAACATTCCAGCTTCTGTCCTCTTGTTCCACCTCCTTTTTTTTCAGGTCCGTGATGGGAGAACAGAGACTGATCCTCTAATAGGGAAGTACTGTGGAAACACCCCGCCAGCTCCTGTTCTCTCATCCTCAAACGTCCTGTGGATTCGCTTCAAGTCTGACAGCTCAGTCAGTCGAGCTGGATTTAGGGCTGTCTATACTGTTGGTGAGATTTGTAGTGTGATATGTTTTATATTTGATGACATTTTATGCTATTTTTGTTTAAGAATATTCACTTACATTTCTCTTAGTTGGCAGTTAGAATTAAAGCTGCAGGGATAATACTAATTTGCTTTCCTTGTTGTCCCATTAGTTAACAGAAAATATTTTACAGTGACATGAAAATCATTTTTTTGAAGTTTTTTTTAAAGCATAGATTTTATGCAGACTTGCTCAATCAAATATTTGTGTGTGTAATTATGTATATTTACGTTCCAACGTTAACTCCACTTGCCACTGACTAAACATTACCTCTCCCTCTCTCCAGCTTGTGGAGGTACTTTATCTGGGAGTGGGCAGTTTCACTCTCCCTACCACCCCAATGCATATCCCCATAATAAGGTCTGTGAATGGGTGATTAACCAGCCAGAGGGTTATGTGGTCACCCTTGACTTCCTGTCATTTGACGTTGAGGGCGGCTCCTGTCGATATGATTATGTTGAGGTAAATTAATTTTATATTAGTTCTCACAGTTAGATATTTTAACAGTACTCTGAGTACGACACACAACAATCTCAAATAAAATAGAATAATAGCCTCATTATTTGTCCTCTTCTTCTTTATCTTCCTATTGTTCTTCTTCTTTTTTATTATTATGGTTATTTATATTATTTCACTGTGATAAAAACATTAAGGAAATGAAAATGTTGCAGACAATAAAAAGTGATAGATGAGTAACATTACTGATATTATTTTACATCAAATAAAACATATCCAGAGGAAACCACAAGAAACATTTTCATTCATTCACAAAACAAAAATATGAACAGATGAACATTTCAATAATTGCAATAATTATGAGGAAATCCTGCTTCAAATTCTGATTTATGGATTTGAAGGTGTGATTAATGTGATTAATGATTAACTGTTAAATACCTGGAATGGAATATAATCTAGGCTTAATAGGGATGACCTCTTAGGCTGTTTCTATGCTCACCGCGTCACTTTTGTTGTGGGTGTTGCATGACGATTTTCACATCAGTTCTTGTGTCATGGTGAGATGACGGTCCACCTGTGTACTGGAGCTTGTCCCTCAGGTTCTTACAATACATCAGGACCTGTTGCCTCCTGAATTCACACCTCACTTGGTTTAGTGTGAGGGACATGTTTAAGCGGGTGGAGGGGCAGCACATTGGGGAAGTTAGTGGAAGGGTGAAGACCTAAGCTGGGAGTGGGCCATTCCTCTGGGGGCCCATGTGGGGTGTCGTTCTCCATTCTCCAGGTGTAGGTGGGTTTTTTTTTGTTTAAATGATTTCAGATATGGGTTAAGGATTAGTGAGTGACCACATCTAACTCCATACATCAATACTTTGTGGTCTGCTGAGACTGCCTACTCCATTACACCATCTTACCTTAATTTCCTTTCTCAAGTTTTAAGTTCCAAAACAGCTGTATTTAACTTAAATGTTAAAAATTCACATCTGGTTACAGCTATCACATGTGTAAAGCTCAGTACCATAAATTGCTTTGAATAATTTTATGTTTTGTGGGTGGGTTTTTGTTTTGTTTTGTTTTTTTGGATATATGTGAGTAGTTCTCTCTGGTGGCACTGATGCAGTAATGCTTTTATATTTCACCTATAAATGTAACAGTGCTTGTGCGTTATTCATACTTGAACTCGTGGCAGTGGATCAGTTATATGAGCACATGCTTTGTCCTGTTTCTAGGTCAGGGATGGAGCCACGTCAAGCTCTCCTCTGCTGGGGACATTTTGTGGTGCTGAGATTCCCCCCAGGCTTCAGTCTACTCAGCGATCTATGTACATCAAATTCACCACTGACTCTTCTGTCAGCAACCACGGCTTTGAAGCAGCCTATGACTCTGCCATAGAGGGTGAGAGAAGTATCAATGTTTCTCATTGAGTACTCTTATAAGTGACAAATATAAGTGACAAATATTTTGCAGATCACCAGATATGATGGCAATTTGCTAAGCAGGTTTTCATCTCTTGGCTTTTGTAGGATTAGTTTTTTCTCAGTTTTTAAATTGATCTTTCTTAAAATGTATTGTTTGTTTTTTTGCTTAAAAAATGTATATTGTTTGTCTGGATGATATTTCTTTCCTTTTTGAAAAACCCCCCACTCAAAAACCCCACAAGAATTGACTGTGAGTAAACACAGATACTGACAGAAATGTGGAAATTTTGTAATCAAGTTCATTCACTGTAAATAAGATAAGATTTTATTAATTGTAATGTAAGCTCATGAATTTATTATAACCGAGTGTGTATTTGAAACTGCTGTTAACCAATTTAAGATAACTGATAAACTGACTTGTCCAGCATATGTATGTAAATACAGTCTGATATTTAGTAACAGCTAGCAGAAACCTTTAAACCTTTAAAGAAGGCACAGCAGCACACCTGCTCTTTTTAAACCTGCTTTTATTTTTTATTTTTACATGACATTAAGTTCCAATTGTTTCAGACCTGTCTTTAAGCTTTGAAAGCTCAAGCTCAAAAGTCTGTTGATCTCTAATTTGGTTTTTTTTCATATTCCAGGCTGTGGTGACACCTTGACCAGTCCTTCTGGCACCATTACAAGCCCTGGTCATCCCAGCAGCTACCCCCATGGCGCCAATTGCACCTGGTACATCAATGTTAGCCCAGGCAACCTGATTCGGCTGACATTTGAGTCATTCAACTTAGAGTACCATGCTAATTGTAACTTTGATTATCTGGAGGTCTACGACAACGGCACAGTGCAAACCGGAAACAAGATTGGAAGGTACACATGGACACCATGCACACACAACTGCACATATATGCACTCAACAACCACTTTGCATCAACATTTGTACACAAGTGTGCATGTTGATTTTATAATGATAATTATGATGATTGTATGATTCACACAGTTGCATATTTATACAGAAGAGGAATAAAATTATTAAAAATGTTAAAAGGTCATCTTGTCAAGCATATTCAACTAACTTGAGAACTCGCAAAAGTTGGTATTGGTCTTGGAAGTCATCCCAACTAAGCTAAATTGTTAGCTTCACAGTTAATTTAAAGAAGTAAGCCTGATTCATTCTTTGTTTTACATAGAGACAAATAAAAAGTCACAAAAAGGGGTACCATAAGTTGGGATGCTATGTAAAATGTGAATAAAAAGTTTTTTTGGGGGAAAAATCATTTTAGCAACAAAGGTCTGGGAAAGTTGCATGGTGGGACAGTCTCACCAGTATGGGTTGACTGAGTATAATGAAGAAAAAAAATGTATATAAAATACTGAGAGGCTTGTGTCAGTGGGAAAATTACTTCCCAAAACAATCTCAACCTTTTGTGCTTTAGTGTTATTCTAAATGCATGTCAGGCAGGAAAGGACCCAATCGCGGACTCAAACTCAAAGGGACAGCTTTATTGCTCAATAGCAAAACGATACAAAACTATACTGTTAAATGATAAACTGAACACACAGAGAGACACACAGGGAAACATAGCTGACACAAATTAACTAGACACACCGAACACGGGCACATGACTTTCACATTAAAACAGGAAGTGGGAGTGGAGGAGTGGCAGACTAGAGGGAGCGAGGGAACATGAGGGAGAGAGAGAAAGAGGGCAGACGTGATGGGCTGGGGAAACAGATAAACATGACGGAGTGAAACGAGGCACACGTACACGCATAAGCACAAACACAGAGAGGGAGACACAGAGGGCAAAGACATGGGGGAAATCCAATAAACAAATCTAAATCGAACCACCAGTAGAATAACTCTAGACTAACACAGAGGACCAAAACACAAATAATAATACAAAATGACAAAAACACAGAAAAAGGTAAACCGCTGGGTCACCAACCCAGGACTGTGACAATTCGACCCTTAAATCATTTTGTTCTCAACAAATTACCCTTTGTAGAAGAGAAGGAGGAGAATTCAAGGAAATCTTTGTATAAAAGGAAAGTAAAACAAGATTTTTGATGAATATATATTTCTTTCTTTTTCAGTAAAGGCCTCATGTTTTCAGTAACACAATGCCACAAAAATCAAAATGAGGATGTCTTCTTCCAGAAGAATAATAATAATTTGTTATGAACTTTAATTTCAAAGGATGCTTTGTATGATTTGTCACTCCATGCATTGTTATGGATGTGTTGATTATCCAGCTACTATAACGATGCTGTTTTGTTTTGGTATTTTTACTTTACAGCTTTAAAAGAGGCTTGTTACTTTAAAATACTTTTTTTTATCCTGCTCATTCTGATTTGTAGAATGATGCAAACTACATTTAAGTTACAAAGCAATTAGGTTTGTAAAGGTTTGGATTGTTTTGTACATGCTGGTACAAGGTACAAGTATACATTTGTCTACATGTTGCATTTTGTATGTGCAGGTACTGTGGTCGCTCAGTGCCTCCATCCATCACGAGTACTGACAACCAGCTGACCCTGCTATTTGTGTCTGACTCAAGTTTAAACACAGAAGGATTCTCTGCTAGCTATATCTCCATCAATGCCACCACAGGTACATGGTTATCTTTCCCAAAACAGAGCATAGAATTTTTAACACAGCTTTTCCAGACATCCTAGTTTTTATTGACATATTAAAAGTTTTGCAAACAAATGAAAAAATTTTTTTTCCCCACAATCAAAAACTACCAGGTTCAAAATTATTAGCTTCCTAATGCAAATTGTACCCTTTTTTGTTGGATAAGTGCCTAAAGTCTTTTGACACACATCTCTTGAGCAATCCCAGTCCATTTTTGTTTTTTTCACAAGGCCTCCAGTTTTATAGGCTTCTGCCATTGACCTGGGTCTTCAGTTCATCCCACAGATGTTTGTTTTTTTTATTCACTTTGGTCTTCTGGAGGTGGTACGTTATGAATACCAATGTATGTTCTGGACCATTGTCATGTATCAAGATAAAGTGATGATGCAGGCTCAGTTTGAACATATCCTTGTTTCTTCTCGATTCCTTCCACCTTGAAGAGATTCCTAGATACACTGATAATACTCCTATCATTGTGTTTTACTGTGGGACGGGGGGTCTTTGGGAAGCACGCCTTTCCCTTCTTCCTTCAAAGAGCTAGTTGTTTGTCATCTAATCTAAGAACACACTTCTAGCATCTTTCTCCAGGTTTCCTGAGCATACTTCAGTCTGGCTTCAAGGTGTCTCTAAAACTGGACTTTTTCTTCATCTGCAACCCTGCAGTCCATTCCTGTGAAGAGTTCTACTCATTTCTTTATTTGAGACTACAATTCCTGACTTGGCCAAACCATTCATTGGTGTTCTGGAGTCTTTGAAATTGATTGCTGTCTATCTCTGCCAAGCTTGTTCTTTAGTTTACAGATGATACTTCCCCCTCCAGTTCTTGACACTTGAAATGCTGTGATAACTTTGTACATCTACTTCCTGCTTTGTGAGGGTTTGTGAAATAACTTCTGTAAGTGTAAAGTCTAAACTGATTTCTTGTGTTTTGTGGCAAAATATGTTTTGAAGTGACAGTTCAGCCCCTCCTCGTGATTTTACAAGCTTTAAGCATTAAAGAGTTGTACCACATCATTGCCCAGAAGTGCTTTATGCTATGGCTCAATAAAAGTCAGTTTTTCAGTGGACTTTGAATCTGGACCCTGGTAATTTATTTTCTAAAATAATTCTGTTATTGTGTGCAGACAGAAAGAATTTATGAAAATGATGTGCTGCATTAAAGAAGAACAGGGAAAAATTTGACAAGAACTTCAAAAACTTGACATAAATTTCATCGGGGGACTAATAACTTTTTTCTCATCTGTATATGGACATGGTGTTTTCAGTCACAGTGTATAAAATCAGACACCCAGTCATGCAGTCTGCCTGCACAAACACCGTTATAGAGAAAACATGTAATTAACTATATCAGTTTTAGAATTTAATCAAGAAAACGACATTTTAGGGATTTTTCCATGCTTCGCTGCTTTTTCTCATGCAAAAAATAATATTATATTCGGATTGTAATTTTTAAAAAATATTATTCCCCCCTTTTCTGTCTCAACAGACTGTGGCCAGACTTTCACCACCCCTACTGGGTCTTTCAGTTCACCCAACTACCCACAATATTACCCCAACAGTAGAGACTGCATCTTCAAGATAATTGTGGATGTTAATATGCAGATTATGCTGAACTTCACTGATTTTGAGTTGGAGGGGCTCCACCCTTCTTGCAGCTTTGATTTTGTGGAGATCAGGTGAGGAAAAAAATTTCTGCCTACTTGGAAGAAAACTGCTGTACAGTTTTATCCGTAATACTTTTTACTCAGACCACTGACATGTTGAACTTCCACTGTCTCAACTAGGGACGGGGGCTTTGAGACATCTCCCTTGATTGGTAAGTTCTGTGCCAATCAGCGGCCTCCAGTTCTGATGTCACACAGCAACCGTTTGTGGGTTCGATTCAAATCTGACACCTCAGTCACTCGTCCCGGTTTCATGGCTCACTGGGACGGAACACAAACTGGTGAGGTTCAATTATATGTGATACCAGTTTTTACTATTTCAGCTTTTCTTTATCAAGTTTAATTTTAAGTAAGTCTTTGACATTATGGGCTATAATTATTTTTTCATAATATACTATAATACTAATAGAATTAAAATGATAATACCACCAAATTCATGCATTTTGCCAGGACATCTGCACTTTTGCGACAAACATCTGTAAGTTACCTATTATTTCAGTGACACGGGTCAAAGGTTAGCAGCCATCTGGAAGTAGAGAAATGGCCAAGGCCAAGTTTCTAAGTGAATTTAAAAATTATAATTACAACTACTGGGTGAGAGCATTTCTAGAATTGCGGGTATTACTGGTCCTATTATTAGGGGTGCAACGATACTCATATCGATATTGAACCGTTCGATACAGTGCTTTCGGTTCGGTACACATATGTATCGAACAATACAAAATTTGTAATTTATTTTATCAACTTTCCTTCTGACGATGCTGTCTGTGTGGAGCGCTCAGTGAATCTGCGTTCGACTACTCCGCCTAGGCTGCACTGTCGAGCGCAGATCCACTGAGCGCTCCACACAGACAGCATCGTCAGAAGGAAGAGCGCAGGGCAAGCTAGCGAGACAGAAGTTAAGCTCTCCTTGCAACATGGCAAATTGAACCTCCCCCACCCTCATTCAGGGGTCCGTTTTTTCGTACCTCGCTTACTACATCCAAGATCAAATGACACATCCAAGATCAAATCATCGCGCCAACTTTGAGCTCGCTATTCCGGTTCTCCGAACACACCTGTTGTTGACGATTAGTATAGCTGGATGAAGTAATGTGAGATCACTGGGTGGCTTAACAGGGGCGACGCATCGATAGTAGAAACATTGATCGGCAACCCTTTGATTGGTCGGCAAAAATGTCGAAGGAGCGTGCTCAGTATTTTTCGGCAGCAGAGCAAGAACTCTTGATTGAGGGATTTCAGGAGTTTCAGAGTTTAATTAAAACGCAAGGGAACACTGCAAAGGCTGCAAAAGCAAGGAGAGAGGGCTGGCAGAAAGTTGCTGACAAATCAAACTCGTAAGTAATTTAATAATAATAATAATAATGGAGTGGATTTATATAGCGCTTTTCAAGGCACCCAAAGCGCTTTACAATGCCACTATTCATTCACTCTCACATTCACACACTGGTGGAAGCAGCTACGGTTGTAGCCACAGCTGCCCTGGGGCAGACTGACAGAAGCCAGGCTGCCATATCGTGCCATCGGCCCCTCTGGCCAACACCAGTAGGCGGTAGGGTAAATTTATTATATTATATTACATCATATCCTCTTTCACATTAGAGCCACAACAGTACCCACTAGAACATGGGAACAAGTAAAAGTGAAATATAAGAATATTCTACAGAATGGTAATATTTATCACTTATATTGCTTTTAGTCTCTTGAAAAGAGACCCTGAAATAATCTGTTTGTTTGTTCATAACAGCAACCAAGAAAAGGGCAGAGAAAAAAAAGACAGGTGGTGGTCCTGCACCCCCTCGTCAACAAGTTGGTTAAGTGAATAATACCCTCACGGGAAAATCGATATCTCTCTATGAGCACACTGTCGCGCTGAGCTAAAGGATCCTGTCTATCCCGCAATATACGCTGAATTCTGAAATCTTGCACCTTCCGCAATGGGTGGCTCGCGTATACGGACAGGACATGGCTGCGACAGACTTCCCAAATCCACCTTCGCTTTTATAGCCGTGGTCTCTCATCTTGATTACATGAAGTAATTTACTATTACTACTCTGAAATATGAATTACATCTGAAATAATCAAATACATGAAATAGAATGATTAATAGTACATTTCCCCTTTTTTAGGAAATGACCTGTATGTATCTGTATGGAATCAATAACAGAATCAAGTACTGCATTATCTTTAGTTACATTGATAATATTTATTTATGGAAAAACAGTGTAAAAATATCGCTGTTGCTTTCGTATAAATGAAGCGGACATACCTGAGTTCCCGCGATCTAATCCTGTTTACATAAAGTAAGCCTGCTCTTAAGCAGGTTTACGCTTACGGATCTGTTGCTATGACAGCAAGTCCCGGATGAGCTTCGGAGAACCGAACGATCCAAGATCACGCGAAATCGTCAACAATCAAATCCAGCTAACTTACTTAGCGAGGTATGAAGAACGGACCCCTGATCTGGCGTTTGGAATTATTTTGGTCTTCATGTGACGTATGACCCTGAAGGTAAGCGCGTCATGGACTAAAGTAAAACAGTATGTTGGATGTGCCATGCAATGCTCAATTACATGGGTGGGAACTAGTGTGTTAGTGCAGTTAGCTTGTTAACGTGTTGGCCGTCTAGCCCCACGCACGGGGCGATCAGGGGTAGCTCGTTAACGGAGATTTGCCGTGTTGTGGCGTTAACGTCATTTCAACGAGATTAACGCTGACAGCACTAGTGGGAACACAACGAATATGACTGAACATTTACGCCGACATCATCCTAGTGCAAAGACAAGTGGAAGCAGACAAAAACAACAAGCATGCATGCTACAAACTTTACCCGAGTCATTTAGACAGCCGTTAGCACATGATTCTCCTTATGGGGACCTGATATGTTTAATATTTCGGCGAGCTCAGACAAGGTGGAGACGTAGGTGTCGTTTGGTCTTGCTTCCCGTGAGCTAGCCAGGGAGCACAGCCGTTTATTGACATCTGCAGAAGAACACTGCCGCTAGCTAACTGCTCAGCGCGGCAACCGCACAGCAACAACAACAACAACACACAGGGCGCCCTCTGACCCCGGAAGGACACACCGTTGCAGCGAGAGGGCGTCACCCGTCACTATGGCAACATAAACAAAACATAACTGTACAAACAGAACCCCGAACAGCCCTGACCCGCTACATAGCCCCCACCTAAGGGGTCAGTCGTCCCCACACAAAGTCCTGCAAATGTCCAGGTGCCGAACAGCCCTGACCCGCTACAATATGCTGCTGAGAATACAGCCCAGAAGAAGCGTGTAGTATAGCTTTTATTTTGGAAAGAGACATTTCTCTGTAATAAACTCTCTTTTCCAAAGATGAGTGATTCCTCAATCAGATACAGGGCTTGCAAAATCGCTAGCCCGACGTCCCGGGGCTAGCGATTTTTCCAGTCGGGCTACCAAAATCTATCTCTGCCCTGCCCGTCGGGCTATTGTAGGAAGGAAAAATATATGTCAATGCTTTTGCATTCTTTCGGAAATGTAGCTGGGTAATTATGTCATTGGCATCGATGAGCCGCTGTCAATATGTGACATATTGAAATCGCGTTTGAATTTGCGCTTGTTTTTTGCTTTCACTTTGCAATCGCGGGAACTGTGTATAGAGAGCGACAGCACTGATCTGTGAGTGATGATAATTTGCGCACCAATTCCTCTGACATCGTCTTATCAATCGTTAGCTTACTATGCAAACATGACAAGTGAAATCTCCCGCAGCAAGCTTAAACATATGAGAGGTTGTTATGTGTGTGTGTGTGTGTGTGTAAAAGCAGCAGGATATATATTTCAGTTCTGCTGAGCCAAATAAGACAGGTCAGGGTGAAGAAGTGAAAGCCAAAGAAAAGCTTACCACAAAACGGAAAAGTTATGACAAATCAGACTATAAGACAAAAAGAAAGTGCAGCTTTATGGTTTCATGGACAAAATAATTTCTGTGGCTGCGAAATGATGAGCTAAATAACCAGGGCTGCACATAAGTGGTCCGCAGGTGCGCATTCGCTGTCAAAAAAAAAACAAAAACGCGCACAAGATATGAAGTTGCAACGCGTGTTTGCATACATAAGATTTTCTGGAGGAGGACAGACATTTGTTTAGAACTCTTAAAGATGTCGAAGAAGCTCCTTTAAGCAATTACTTTGGTGTTCCTCCACCTCCAAAGAAATGTCAGAAGGAGTCCGAACCACAAAAGAAGCACGTATTCTCGGAAAAGTAGTTGCAGGAGGTGAGCTGGCTTCAAACAAATGATGAACGCACAGAGATGTGGTGCAGAATGTGCCGTGAAAATCCCACTCTAGAGGACAAAAACAGTGCTTTTTATATGGACGCAAACGCGCGTTGCAACTTCTTATCTGGTGCGCGTTAGAGCTGGGCGATATGAGATTTTTTCATATCACGATATGTTTTTTTCATTTCAGGCGATAACGATATCTATCACGATATAAGCCAAATAACTATATTTGTAAGATTTAAATGTGCCGTTGCTCACAAGTAAAATGTGAAATAATCAGCAGCTTGTTTTGATTTAAATATTTATTTCCCATAATAAGTTCAACAGGGTAGATGTACTTAAGGAACATGAGACTTTTTCAGATAGATAAAGGCAAATATTGCAAACTACACAAAAGGCAGCCGCTAAAGCGTTTAAGTTTCAAAATAGAACAAACGAAACAGACTAAATTGTCAATTCCACTTAGAAACAAAATATTAATTCTAAAAATAAATCTTAGTTTGTTTTACAGAAGAACAGACAAAACTGACTAACTTTTGTCAATATCAAATAAACTGAGAACTAAAAGGAAATTCTCAGTTACTTTAGTCTGACAAAAGCCGAATGACAAATTAGCGCTTCCAGTCAGAGACTGAGGCTACGTCCACACGTACACGGGTATTTTTGAAAACGGAGATTTTCCGTTTTCGTTTTAAAAATAATCCCGTCCACACATAAAGGGAGAAATGAAAGAAAACGCTGCTATGAACATGCCAAAGCAGCAGGTGGCGCTAGATTCCTAACCGTGCAGAAATGTTGGCCAATCAGAAGTCTAGAAGCCTCGGTGGGAAAAAGTAAACCAAGCTGGGGCATAGAAGCAGAACCGAGTCGTATGTGTGGACGGACAGTAACTGTGTGTATATGTAAGCATTTAAACACTGCAGAGAGTAGAATTAACAGTAATAGTATTGTAGAAATTCATTTCACCGAAACAATAACGTGGCGCACAGTGTGACGCATGCACCAGTTTACTGTATTTCCAGACTTGCTTTCGGCACAATTTACAGTGAACGCTACTCTGTTTTTTGTCAGACTTGAAATAGCCGAAATACCTTCACACTACGGAACTTCTATGGCTCTTCCGTTCGACAATCTCTCCGGCATTGGAACCATCATCTGTTTTCTCTTCGGTCACGCTCGGTTGATTTTTCTAGTCGGCACACTCATTTCCTCCATTACGCGCTGGCTCCATTACCCGCTGGCTGCTTCCCAAACAAACACACGTGCAGCTTGGCACTTGTGCTGTACGTAACAAGTCACGCGACGTGACGCTGCGGCTGTGATTGGTTCGGCTCTGCGCTACTTAATTTGGATTGGCTGACCTTTTTTTTTTTTTTTTTTTTTAAGAGGACAAGAACGGCGAGGTCTATCGCGATAGCTTAATTTCTCTATCGAGTAAAAGTTATATCGCGATACATATCGTTATCGTTCTATCGCCCAGCTCTAGTGCGCGTCTTTTATTTTGACAGCGAATGCGCACATGCGGACCACTTATGTGCACCCGTGTAAATAACATAATGTTCTGCCGGGTGTGTTTGTGGTATATTGTAATAAGCAGCAGCTATTACTACCTCCCACCAGTAGGTGGTACTGTGTTATTGTATGTGTTCTGAGCTTATGGAGTAAAAGTCTGGACCTCCACCATAGCCTCGTCTCAGTCCTCTGTGCTTGGTCTAAAGTTATTGTTGACCACAACCCACGCTACACGGGCAGTTGGAGCAACACTGCATAAAGTTACAACATGGTGTCAGAAGTCGGCAAGACCGTGTGAACAGGGACCGCGACGTGAGTAAGCTAGCCGTAGATTAGCTAACAGTAGCCATTGCTAACGGCATGGAGCAATTCAAGCCACCATCACCGCTACTGCTCACAGGCAATTTATCTGAGACCTGGCGCAGATGGGAACAAAGATTCGGACTGTATATGACTGCTACGGGTGCGTTGGAGAAGGATGAAAAGGTTAAAATAGCCATTCTTCTCCACACTATCGGCGAAGAAGCGCTTGAAGTGTACAACACGCTCACAGTGACCCCGACCGGAGACGCACTGACAATGGCGGACATTTTGAAAACGTTTAAGGAATACTGTAGTCCACGAAAGAACGTTGTTTTTGAACGCCACAAGTTCTGGTCATACCCAATGTCGGCGGATATAACAGTGGACAGATATGTCACGGAACTCCGTCAGAGAAGTAAAAGTTGTGAATTTGGGATCAATGAGGACGACATGATCAGGGATAAATTGGTGTTCAGCATAAGTGACGCAAGACTAAAAGAGAGATTGCTTCGTGACAACGACCTCACACTGCGCAAGACGATAGAAATATGCAGATCAGCAGAAGTGGCCAAGTCACAGATTCAGGCCATGCAGTCAATAACTGCAGCCCAAGACACGTCAGTGGACGCATTAAGAAAAATGCCAGGATACATTAAATCAGGACACAGTAAAAACAAACTGAGCAACGACAAACAAACAGTTTGTCACAAATGCGGCAACAAACACGCATTCCGACAGTGTCCAGCCTATGGGGCAACATGTCACAAGTGTGGGAAAAATAACCACTTCTCAAAAGTGTGCAGAGCTAGCGCAGAGAAGAGTAGACGCTTCAAGAAAACAAAAACTATTAACAACATTGAAACTGATGGCGATTCACTATACATCGGCATGGTATCCAGCGACAAGCACAAGACTGGCAAATGGCATGAAAGTGTGACAATCGGAGACGTACCACTCACCTTCAAGCTAGACACAGGTGCGGACGCAAATGTGCTCCCCAGATCAGTTTATGACGAGTTACCAGATATGCCTCGGTTACAGCCCACAAAGACTGTACTCATAGCTTTTGGTGGAGCCCGCATACGTGCAGATGGTGTGGTGTCTCTTGAGTGTGAAGCACAGAAGCACAAGGCTGTGTTTGACTTTCTTGTATCAAGCCATGCAGATAAACCGATCCTAGGTGGACAAGCTTGTGAAGAGCTCCATCTGGTGCAACGAGTTGAGACCCTTGCCATGACATCCTCTGTACCGAAGTCAGCTAAACCACCTTCTACCTCGGAAGAACTTGTGGAGATGTACGCTGATGTGTTCACAGGCTTAGGTGAGTTCCCTGGACTTCACCACATACATATTGACCCAAATGCAACACCTGTGATTCACGCATGCAGGAACGTGCCACTCTCCATAATGGATGCGCTGAAGAAGACGCTACAGGACTTACAAAACAGAGATGTCATAATGCCTGTCAATGAGCCTACAGATTGGGTCAACAGTCTTGTCGCCACACAGAAGAAGAACGGAACACTAAGGGTGTGCTTGGACCCTTGTGATCTGAACCAAGCAGTTAAACGCCAGCACTACTCCATTCCCACACACGAGGACGTTCGCAGCAAGCTAGCAGGAAAATCCATCTTCACCATATTGGATGAAAAAGATGGATACTGGCAGATCAAGCTGGACGAGCCGTCATCAAAGCTCTGTACCTTCAATACACCTTGGGGCCGATATCGCTTCCTCCGACTCCCATTCGGGATCAAATCAGCCAGCGAGGTCTTTCAACAAAAGAATTGTGAGACTTTCGGCAACATTCCTGGTGTATTTATCATTGCAGATGATATGATAATTGCAGCTACATCAGAGCACGAACACGATGAAATCCTGCAGAAGGTCATGGAGAAAGCAAGAGCAGCTAACGTGAAGTTTAACAAGGACAAAATTCAGTTCAAAGTTGACACAGTGAAATACATGGGCCATATCACCACAGCAGCAGGGCAGAAAGCAGATGTTTCAAAGATCAAAGCTATTGTCGACATGCCGACTCCAGAAGACAAACAAAGCCTTCAGCGTCTGCTGGGAATGACGAAGTTTTTGGCACAGTACATCCAAAATGAAGCATCGCTCACAGCACCTTTGAGACAGCTACTCAAGAAGGACACAGTGTGGCAGTGGCAGCCACATCACACAGTAGCGTTACAGACGCTCAAGTCGACGCTCACACAAGCTCCAGTGTTGAGATTTTATGACCACAAGAAACCACTAACACTGCAGGCCGATTCTTCAAAAGATGGGCTGGGCGCATGCCTATTACAAGACGGACAACCTGTGTGTTACGCGTCACGAGCACTCACAGACACAGAAAAAAGGTATGCACAAATAGAAAAAGAGTTGCTAGCCATTGTGTTTGCCGCTAAACGATTCCACCAGTATGTCTATGGAAGACCAGTGACAGTGCAATCTGATCATAAACCCCTGGAGGCGATAGTGCGCAAACCGCTATGCAAGGCACCAGCGAGGCTACAAGGAATGCTGCTGCAACTACAGAGATATGATCTCACCGTCACATACACCCCCGGCAGAGACATGTTCATAGCCGATGCACTGTCACGTGCCACAACTACCAGTGACGACGGAAACGTGAGTGAAAACGCAAATGATGAAAGAGTTGTGTATGCTCTGGAGGCCACAGCAGCATTGAGCGAGAAAACATTGTGTGACCTGAAAAAAGCAGTGGCAGCAGACAGCGTACTACAAGCCGTGCGCGAAAGACACTTCAACGGATGGCCGCCCAGAAGGAAGAGTTTAGACAAAACACTCCACAGCTACTGGCCTATGAGACACGATATCAGTTTCCACGATGACATTATTATGATCGGGGACAAGATCGTAATACCCCAAAGCTTCAGGCGTGTGATCCTGGAGAAGCTGCACCTTGCCCACCAAGGCGTGCAGCGCACAAAAGTCAAAGCAAGAAGAGTGCTGTACTGGCCTGGCATGTCACGCGACATAGAGACCATGCTTGAAAAGTGTGAACAATGCCAGCAAATGCAGCCAAAGAACCAGGCTGAACCGCTTATTCCACACCAGATTCCAGAGCTGCAATGGATGAAAATCGGAGCAGACATCTTCGAACTGAACGATCATCCATATCTTTTGTTAGTGGATTATTTATCAAAATATCCAGAAGTTCTTAACTTACCTGACAAAACGGCACACTCTGTGATTCAGAAGATGAAATCAGTCTTCGCAAGACACGGAATTCCCAAAGAGATAGTGAGCGATCATGTTCCATTCGCCAGCCACGAGATGAGATCGTTTGCAGCATCCTGGGAGATAAAGCTAACTTTCTCCAGTCCCGGCTTTCCTTCTTCGAATGGCATGGCGGAGCGAGCCATAAAGACTGTCAAACATGCACTTAAGAAAGCCGCACGGACTGGAACAGACCCACATCTAGTGCTGTTGTCTTTGAGGAACACTCCAGTCACAGGACTTAGTGTGTCACCTGCACAAATGTTGATGGGACGGGTTCTCCGCAGCACCCTGCCATGCACCAGTGCTGTGTTGAGGCAGTCAACCCCAAAGAACATTCACGACAAAGTGCGCAGGTTGCAATCAAAGCGGAAACGCCACTATGATCAGCACGCAAGACCATTGCCTGTTCTGACCCCAGGCGAGACTGTGCACATGCAAACAAGGCGCGGTTGGGAGCCAGCTGTTGTAACTCATCGGCGAGAGGAACCACGCTCCTACACTGTGCAAACACCAGATGGTAAAGTGCTCAGGAGGAACAGGAGACATCTGAGGAAAATACACCCAAGTCTGTTCAAGGACACACCCATGGACCCAGATGAACTGTCCGTTCACACCCAAGAGCCAGTGGAGCCACCAGCAAATGACACCCCACAAAACTCTAGTCCTGCAAGTATGGACAACACACCCACATGTTACACACGCAGTGGCCGAGCAATAATACGCCCTGCCAGGTATAGAGACTAAGTGATTGGGAAACTTAAAGTCACTCTATCCTGTACCTGCGTTGTTCTGTACAAGCTAGATAACTGTCTTGTTGGAAAAGAGAGAAAATATGTCATGTTTCATATGTTCATTTTGACATGTCTTATCTAATCTGTCATGTGTTCATCTGTTTCAAAACACTACACTGATGTGTATTTGCATTGCTCAAGTGACAAGCAATCTGAGGTGTGCTCTACTTAATGTCTCAAGAATATAATATTGTTAATGTTCCTACGATTTAAAAGGTGCATTTATGTTACAAAATATTGGAGTTAAGAGGTAGTATCTTTATCTCGGAAAAGAGGGATGTGGTATATTGTAATAAGCAGCAGCTATTACACTGTTTGCTGCTACAACTACACATGTTTCTTTTCCAAATATTTATTTATAAGTGACTTATGTATGTATGTATGTATATATATGTATATATTGTACTATTCTTAGTTAGCGTATTGTCTGTCTTGTCTTAATGTTGGTTTAAAATGGAGCACTGTAACAAAAAATAATTTCCCCCAGGGATCAATAAAGTATTCTGATTCTGATTCTGATTCTGATACCTCCCACCAGTAGGTGGTACTGTGTTATTGTATGTGTTCTGAGCTTATGGAGTAAAAGTCCGGACCTCCACCATAGCCTCGTCTCAGTCCTCTGTGCTTGGTCTAAAGTTATTGTTGACCACAACCCACGCTACACGGGCAGTTGGAGCAACACTGCATAAAGTTACAACAGTGTTGTTGGTTTTCTCTCGATTTCTGAGTCGACAAGCGCCTTTGTTACTGGGACCAGTCATTTTAAGAAAGGCCCCCATTAGAACCCATGAGAAATGCAAGAAACGCATTATTGCTCAGTCTGCAATATCTTTCCCAGAACAAACACCAATTGCAAATAACATACTAAAAATAAACCTGAAAATCAGTTTAGAACAGCTACTATGTTGCAAAGAGTGAACTACCACTGGCAAAATTTAGCAGTCTTTGCAAACTTCAAAAAGCAAATGGCCTCGATCTTGGTTCCACTTGTCTCTTACCCGTGACTTCAGTGGAAATTTCAAATTCAGGATCTGACACAGACTGATCCATGTCCTACACAGTTCTTACAAGTTCATAGAAATTTCTGTTCAATTAGAACCAAGTATTTGAGTTGATGATTGTAATTTTTATACAATGTTGTAATTTGTGTTTCAACAATTTTTTGATTAATGTTTTGTTTCCTTTACAATATTACACTTTAATGTATAATATTGTAAAGGAAACAAAACATCAATCAAAAAAATTGCTCTCCTTTTTATTCGGGCTACTTACATTTATTTTGGGCTACCAAAAACTGAAGAGTCCCTGCCCGAAGGGCTACCAGGGATTTTGAAATTTTGAGAGCCCTGAGATATATTTATTTTTTTAATTACTTTTGTTTCAGCAACATTAAATTTAAAAACTGTACTTTTGAGTTAAAATATATATTTATAATTTTAATAAATGACAAACTAAAAAGGCATGAACATTTTTTTTGTATCGAAAAAATATCGAACGGTGACACCAAAGTATCGAACCGAACCGTGAATTTTGTGCATCGTTGCACCATATATATACATATATATATATATATATATATATGTATATATATATATATGTATATGTATATGTATATATATATATATATATATATATATATATATATATATATACACTCAACAAAAATATAAACGCAACACCTTTGTTACTGCTCCCATTCCCCATGGGATGGACGTAGAGACCTAAAATTCATTCCAGATACACAATATAACCATCCCTCCCAAACAGTGGTCACAAATCAGTCCAAATGTGTGGTAGTGGGCACATCTGCTATATTGAGATAATCCATCCCACCTCACAGGTGTGCCACATCAGGATGCTGATCTGACATCATGAGTAGTGCACAGGTGTACCTCAGACTGCCCACAACAAAAGGCCACCCTGGAATGTGCAGTTTTTTGCGCTATTGGGGGTCTGGGGACCCAAAACCGGTCAGTATCTGGTGTGACCACCATTTGCCTCATGCAGTGCAACACATCGTCGCATGGAGTCTATCAGATTGTCAATTGTGGCCTGTGAAATGTTGGTCCACTCCACTTCAATGGCTGTGCGAGGTTGTTGGATATTCGTGGGAACTGGTACACGCTGTCGTATACGCCGGTCAAGCACATCCCGAACATGCTCAATGGGTGACATGTCCGGTGAGTATGCTGGCCATGCAAGAACTGGGACATTCTCAGCTGCCATCTGCCCTGAACAATGTGAACCATGATTCATCCGTGAAGCGCACACCTCTCCAACGTGCCAGACGCCATCGAATGTGAGCATTTGCCCACACAAGTCTGTTACGGCGACGAGCTGGAGTCAGGTCAAGACCCCGATGAGGACGACGGGCATGCAGTTGAGCGTCCCTGAGACGGTTTCTGACAGTTTGTGCAGAAATTGTTTGGTTGTGCAAACCAATTGTTCCAGCAGCTGTCTGGGTGGCTGGTCTCAGACGATCTTGGAGGTGAACCTGCTGGATGTGGAGGTCCTGGGCTGGTGTGGTTACACGAGGTCTGCGGTTGTGAGGCCGGTTGGATGTGCTGCCATATTCTCTGAAACGCCTGTGGAGACGGCTTATGGTTGAGAAATGAACATTCAATGCACGGGCGACAGATCTGGTTGACATTCCTGCTGTCAGCACGCCAATTGCACGCTCCCTCATTGCTTGTGGCATCTGTGGCATTTTGCTGTGAGACAAAACTGCACATTCCAGGGTGGCCTTTTGTTGTGGGCAGTCTGAGGTACACCTGTGCACTACTCATGATGTCAGATCAGCATCCTGATGTGGCACACCTGTGAGGTGGGATGGATTATCTCAATATGGCAGATGTGCCCACTACCATACATTTGGACTGATTTGTGACCACTGTTTGGGAGGGATGGTTATATTGTGTATCTGGAATGAATTTTAGGTCTCTACGTCCATCCCATGGGGAATGGGAGCAGTAACAAAGGTGTTGCGTTTATATTTTTGTTGAGTGTATGTATATGTATATATATATATATATATATATATATATATATATATATATATATATATACATACATACATATATGTGTGTGTCATTGTTGGAATGCTACTACACAAGTAACCCTGGCTGAAGGGGTTACATGAATAGGATGAGGGACCTATGGATTCTTCGATACCCAACATCCACAATGTCTCAAACTATATATAGGTTATATAGTTTTTTGTAAAGAGGACCTGAAACACTGAAAGGACCCTCTCCACAGTCCACCTGCTGATTGAAGCTTATGAGGGAATTGTCTAGCTATACTTCCATCTTCTTATCTAAGGCGTAAGCCAGCTGACCAGTTGGTATGTTTCACAAGACTTTATTTCATACCTTTAATAATAACAAGAAATGTTTACCCTTTACTGTACAACAATTACAGCATGTAGAAAACAGTACTTTTTCATTTCAAGTTTGATTGTAACAGTAAAATGTAAAAAAATAAATAAATAAAAATATGCTTTCTGTCTTTTTTCCCCTCATCTACATGTTTTATTTTATCCTTTGTTCCAAGGCTGTGGAGGGACGTTGACAACTGCATCTGGAGCATTCTCCTCTCCTAACTACCCGCTACCCTACCACCCAAATGCTGAGTGCTACTGGAACATTAGGACCAACCAGGGCAACAAACTCCTGCTCTCTTTCTCTGATTTCCATCTGGAATCTAATGCTAACTGTTATTATGATTATGTGGCTGTGAGTATTCTACCTCTAAGTCATATGGTTGCATTGTTATGCAAGACTAAAGTATGAAAGTAATTGAACGTTTCATTTTGGGGCATATTCAAACATTTTCTAATGGATGTACATAACTGTAGATAAACATGGATGCGCAGCAGGCTTACTCAGCTTGGTGTTTGAAAACAACAACAAAATCATTACAAAGCTAGACTGAAGTAGGTTTTTTTCAGTTTAGGGTATAAAACAACTTGCTTGGAGGTGTCAGTGGGATCTAAAGGACTCGGAGAAAGCCAACACTCAGCCCAGAGGCTTTATCAGATTATGAAAAAAGATTGGAGAAAAAAGGAGAGAAAAAGGAGTCAAGGTTTAGTTCATTCTTGGTGTTTTTATTCTAATGAGTACTAGAAGCCAGTATAACTCTGCTAAGAGGGGACTGATGTGCTCTCTGTCATTGGTTTTCATTAATAACCTTGAAACAGAATTCAGGATAACCTGCAGCCTATTTGTAGTTTTATGGGGAAGCCCAACAAAGGGAGCACTGTAGTGACCCACTTTACCAGAGATAAATACATTAGTTTTTCAGCATAATGACAAGTCAGGAAGGGTCAAATTTTGGTGATATTCCCAAGTCTGAAGAAAGCTATCCTGGTAATGAAGTTTTAAAGCACATTTCAGAATCTAAAATAACTGCAAGAAGGAAGTCAACAGAATTTTCAAATCGATACCATAGGTGTAGCAACTTAAAATCTTGGATGAGTTTGAATCTCAATGAGATCAAGGTCAAAGGTTAGAGGTCACGTTTTCTGGAAATTGATTTGGAAAGTGATACCATGAGTGTATCTACTAGGAGGCAGAGGGGTAGCACTGGTGGCTGCCAGTATTTTAGGTTGGTGTAATTATGACAAAGTAGTGCATATTTTGTTAGATTTTGTTTGCTTTTTTTTCATACACATATGTAAACAAGTTGTTACTCCCTGTGTTGAAAATAACACTTTCAAAAATTTCAATTATTGAAATTGTTTTTCTTTAGTTCATTTTACTTCTAAATTTCATTTTGTTTCTGTTATCTGTATCTGTTAGGTACATGATGGCAACAGCAGCAGTGCTCCACAACTGGCCAAGCTGTGTGGCAGTGACCTGCCGAGTACCATCAACTCTTCCAGCAATGAGCTCTACGTCAAACTCCGCACAGACAGCAGCGTCAACGCAGGAGGCTTCCTTGCCTCCTACACTTCTCGTAAGAAAACATATTTTGTTTCTTTACATTATCTATGTTTGTGAATTTAAATAATTACGAAGATTTGGAGCAATTCTGATAATTTATGAGATATTACCAGAGATGGCCAAAATTGTATTTAAATTAGTGCTTTTAGCGTTAATCTCGTTAAAATGATGTTAACGCCATAACCGCATTAACACGGCATCAGCTTGTTTATGCGTTAGTGCCATGTAGCCCCGCGCACAGGGCGATCCACGCTAACTCGCTAACGGAGATTTACTGCGTTAATGCGGTTATGGCTTTAAGGTCATTTTATTTAGATTAACACTGACAGCACTAATTTAAATAATAGAAGTGTTGGATAAAAACATCAGGCCACAAGGTCAGATAAAATTAGTCATCATCAGTGATAACTAAAATACTTGAGTTTGCTATATATGCTATTACATAACTTTCTTGTTCTTGTAAAGATGGCTAACAAATGATAATGATGATCCTGCACATATTCTTTTTAATAATTTCCATTTATCGGAGTAGGAATACCATATGTGATCTTCTTATTGTGTTCAATATTTCTTTATTTCAGAATGCAATAGTATTTTGATCTCTGGCAAACACAGAGGAGTGATCGAGTCACTGAACTTTCCCAACAACTATCCGGACAACAGCCAGTGTAGCTGGACAATCCAAGCCAGCGGTGGAAATACCGTCAACTACACCTTTACAGCCTTCCAGCTAGAGGCCACCTCTGCTGCTTGTACATTCGATTACATTAAGGTAACACATCCACATCTCTCAACATTATAAAAGAAAATAAATAAAAGAAAGAATGACTCGAAACTCTCACCAGGCATGTTTGTAAATAAACAAAATTTGATTTTGTGCATCTTTTCAATCCAATTTGTTTACAAAAATTTAAATACTTGTATATACAACTGACCCCTTTGGTTTTTTATTATGTGACATTAACTAAAGATAACAGTTACTAAAATTTGCAACTATCCCAATAAAATAAACATCTATAAATTGGCTGCTGAAATAAGTTTCAACATTTTGTGAGTTAATGATTTGCTTTAAATGACTGCTACTTTAACATTATCTGTTTTTCCCTCCTTCAATGATAAAACGTCCTCATTATGCAACTTCTGGCAGACCCACAAAAAGTTATAAGAACTTAAGCTGCATGGTTCATGAGTTTAAGGAGAGCAGCAGGATAACAACCAGAAAACGAAATTTGCCTGTTTTTAAATGTTACCTGTCAGAGATGCTAAAGGAAATCTGAGCTGTAATGACTTCAATGGCAGATGCTATTTCGCACATGTAAAAACATGTCACAGTGTGACTGAGGAAATCTGTGATGTTAAGGAGAAAATTCTCTCTACACCTCTTTATCTGCTAACTCCTTAAATCGTTGTCACCTGGGAAGTGCCCATTGAACACTGAGTCGTCTGAGCAAAACTCAAAATAATGAACGAGCTAGTGGAGGAAATGTCAGCGGGAAACATCATTGAATTATTCTCACCTGCTTGGACATCACCTGCGACCCTCATCTCAAAAGTAGGAAGCCCTGTTTCTGTGTTAATTACATAAAGCAGTGTGTGGTCATGTAGACAGATGCTCACCCTTTGACCACCATTTAGGAAATGCTAGACTCCCTGGCTGCCTTGAGTCTTCTCCACTATTGACATGGACAATAGATACTGGCAGTGCCAGATGGAGAATAGATGAGATAAGACTGTTTTTAACCTTTCCTGCAGGATTATATCAAATCAAGGTCATAGCCTTCAGTCTATGCACCAGCAACCTTCCAGTAACTAATGGAAATAACCTATTATCTGGATGACATAATCATCTATTCATCATCATGGGAACAGTACCATGAGGGCATCCCCACACTATTCCAAAAGCTCCAGGAGGCCAAGCTGACTGTCAATATGAAAAACTCCAACCTTTTCAGAACATATTTCAGATTCCTTGGTCACATCGTGTCATTTCCAATTAACATCAAAGGAGATCAAAGGTTTCCTTGCATGGCTGGCTCATACTACCAGATTGTTCCCAATTTTTCACAACTGTCTGAACCACTGAATGAATTGCAACGCAAAGGATGTATGTCAGACTTCTTTTCAAGACCTGTCTGGTCTCCCCATTCATCCGGGGTCATCACCGATGCCAGTGATGTAGGCCTGGGAGCATGAGTTTGGAAAAGAGGAAGTACTGGGGAATTGCAGTGATATTGTGAATAGAGTAGGCAGAACTTAAGAATTCTGCCACTGAGAAGTGTTTGGCTCTGGTATGGCCTAGAAAGGCGGCGATGCCAAGTGGAAGGGGAATGCTTTACTGTGGTCACAGACCACTGCGCTATACACTAGAATGGCCAAACAATTTTTAAACATAATTAATTATGTATGCTGTGCAATCATTCCACACTGGAAAAAGAACAGTTCAAAGAAATCGTAGCAAGCCCCAAATTAGCATGGCATTCCTGCCCATTTTCAGTGCATACTTTCTGCTTTCTCTGTATATCCTTGCCCTAGCTCTATGATGGACCTAACCAAGAAGCGCCTCTGATTGGCACATTCTGTGGATATACTCCTCCCCCGGCCGGCAGCACTACAAGCTCAGCCCTCAACATTGTGTTCAGAACTGATTCAACTGTTTCGACATCAGGCTTCCAGATGATGTGGTACCAAAATGGTAAGAGGGAAATATATTTGATTGTTATAGACCAGATCAAGAGAACCATTACAAACATACTGTGTACTATAGTATTTAAAATAGTTTTTAAAACATTTATATAAATAAATGAAATTGAATTTTTGTATTTTTAAATACGTGCTACTAACTTAGCACAGAGATCTAATCTCTCTAGCGTGTTCTGGATCTGCTCTGGGGTCTCCTCCTAGGTCAACACACCTCACCTTGAAGCCATCAAGAAGGCATTCTGGTGTGTTGGCCAAACCACCACATGTGGAGGAGTTTTCACTCTTCACTGAGTCCTTCCCGATCAAACTTATCACCTTATCAATAAGGAAGATCTCTGACATCCTCATTTCATCTATCAGTTTTCACAATTTTATTTTTTCCTTCACTATCGAGAGATCATGGCCGCAAGTGAGAGCAGGAATGTCAACCAGTAAATCAACCACTCTGCACACTCTCTTTTTCATATTTCTGGAGAGCTTTGTAGTCTTCATGACCATTGTAACTAAACGCTGACTAATAATAGAAGTACTGCATCTCATATACCGAGGTGCATCCACACACTGAGGCTACGTCCACACTAGCCCAGATAGATTTGAAAACGGCGTCTGAAAACGCTTCGCGTCCACACTATCTTTTTCAGTTGTTTTCACAGAGATGTGCGTCCACATTGAAACAGCCGAAAACACTTACTGCGCATGCATGAAACGCAAGACGATTCGACCTGCCTCATTTCTGTCTGCCGCTTATTTACTTTCCGGCTCTTTGAATCGTCGCGGCAAAATGTCGAGGAAAAGCATCGAGTTTTTTAAATGGACTAACAATGAGTTAGAGTTGTTGCTGTGAGTAACACAAAAGTACAAAGTTGCAAAAGCGAGTGAGAATTAAAGAATTTGAGGACTACATCTCCTTTGTCTCTTCAGATTGTCACACATATAGAGAGAAGGTGTGACTTTTGCAGGTAGTGGAGGTAGTTTTTTCTTTGACGGTATACTATAAAGGCAGTTTTAAGTTTATACTACACTTGTCAGCTGGCTGTTGGTTTTTATCTCTGGTTTTGATAAGAGTTAATGCGTGCTTTATTGCATCTTTTCTCATGCTTTCTCTTCACCTTCCTTTCTTCTGCTGACAAAAGTGCTGTGAAAATCTCTTTATTAAAAGTGTTGTTTAGTCTAAATAATTACTGAAACAAAATAATACTAATTTGATGCATGATTTAGTGATTTCTTTGTCCCTGCAGGTTGTGGTGGGGATCTCTCTGGTCCCAGTGGCTCCTTCAGCAGCCCAGGCTACCCTAACAGATATCCAGATAACAGAGAATGTATATGGTATATCACCACATCAGCTGGCAGCAGTATAACTATCACCATCCATGAATTTGATGTTGAGTACCACCAAGACTGCAACTATGATGTGCTGGAGGTAAGACACAGACGTTGGCTTAGTAGTAGTCAGTTCATAAACATACCAAAAGCTGAATTCATGACAAAACTCATATAATTTTAATTCAGTTCAGTTGAATTAAGCACTGAATGACAAAAACCCCCACAAAAACAGTGGCCGACAGCACTGTACACAACAGTAGACTGGTGCGTAATAAGCAAGCGAATAATGCAGAAAACAGAGATTTGAGACGGGAAACTGTTCTCTCAGTTCACTGGGAGAGAGAGAGAGAGAGAGAGCTGTGCAGGAAGTGCGATTTTATCATAGTGGAAGCAAAACAGCCAAAGTCAGAGGAAATTCATGACGATGTTGTTCAACCGTGAAGCGTAGTTTTGATCTTCTTTTGCTGCTGGTTCAGTGAATTTTGGTCAGAGAGTGATTAATATTTGAGATTTGATGATTGATGATCATTATTGGGGGGGGGGGGGGTCATAAGCCCCCTAACCCCCCTGGAAATGACGCCCCTGACTGAAACTATTGTGATTGGTTGGGGTTCATGGCAGAAGGCAATAAATTGACCTGGTTGTTGACTTGATTTCTTTTTCATTTGATTATTTATTGAATTGATGTCATTTCTCCTCAGGTTTATGGAGGGCCAGACTTGTCAGCCCCACAGCTGGCTAAGCTATGCAGCACTACATCCACCCCAATGCATGTCTCCAGCACTGGCAACCTTCTCACTGTGCGCTTCAAATCTGATGCCTATGTCAGTGGTCGAGGATTCAATGCAAGCTGGACTGAAGTCCAGGGAGGTGGGTAGGCATCATTAAATACAGCTTTTACAGCTCTGCATGCTTCTTCTGGATGCAGCATCAGAGCTTTGGGTTTCGCAGTTTGATTATAGACTTTGTAGCTGGGTGCAATATTTTACAGAAATGTAGCTGTTGTAGTCTCAACTGGATTGAAGTTGTTACTACTGAAATAGTTTTTGACTGCTGACAATTCACCACCTGTTATCTTTCTTCCATTTTAAATTACAAAGCCTTAAGAGTTTATGTATATATACAGTACTCTGTAGGTTTTAATAAACTCTCTTTCTTCTTGCAGGCTGTGGAGGCCCAGTCACAGCACCTTCAGGGGAAATCCATTCTCCTTTGTATCCCAACAGCTATCCAAACAATGTGGATTGTTCCTGGGTCATCAGCGTGGATCCCAACCACCGTGTCTTTCTGAACTTTACAGACCTGGACATTGAATATCACAGCAGCTGTAACTTTGACTATGTGGCTGTAAGTGACTGAATAGCAACTGGTTGGTGCAATATTAAAGCAGCTGTCTTTGGTTGTTGCTGTGTGCTGTATCTAAGGCTGACAAGGCAAAGACAGGCAAAAGCACTATCACTGCTTGAAAAGCCAGCAAACTAAGAAAGTCCACAGTGAACTTTTCATTCTTGTGCCTGATTTATTAATCTATACACTTCCATTCGGTGTGACTCAAGACAATTAGGCTCTTTCTGAATTTTTTTAATGTAACTTTTATTTTTTATTTTATTTGATGCAAACCATCATAGAATAACAAATTATAAAATCACATGTAACATGCATACATGTAAGACCAAAAAAAACAAGTCCGAGTCAACAAGTAAAGTAATACAAAGTCCAGCTTATCAATAGCAAATTGCACTCCTTAGTTAGCTCTGAGGGAGGGAGACAAGAGATATGTATAAAAAAAATCCCCACTCCCCTGTGGGGTGGTCTTTCTATCTCTTAAGATTAAATTCCACTTCCACCAGCAGTTTTTTCTACACTGTTTCTAAGTGCTTCCTATCTAACATTTATGCACATTCATACTCTGATGGATGCATCAGAGAGCAGCATGGGGTTAGTATCTTGCCCAAGGATATTTAGTATGTAGACTGGGGCTGAAAAACCAAGCGTCCAGTTAGTAGGTGACCCGCTCTACCACCTGAGCTACAGCCACCTTCACCCCATATATATCTGTATACTCAGTATATTTTTGCAGGACTTCTACAGGACTTCTCAGAGTATGCAAGCAAATACAGTTAAAAATGAAGTTTTTGTATCAATTAATCATAAACCCATCAATATTCTTTTTTTGTAATGAGATATGTGCATTTTGCATCATGGCGTAGTTTGACTAAGCTGTCACGTAAGAACTAATGTGCACCCCAGTCAATATGAAGGTGTTTTCTGTGCTCAAAATTTATGAAAATAGATGCATGAAAAGTGATTTGTTTGTTCATTTATTATGTGCCAACACAACCACAGTTTTACTGAAAACATATGCTTGTCCATTGGTAGATCCATGATGGTCCAACCTCATCTTCTCCTCTGCTTGGTCGTGTGTGTGGTTCCAGTGTTCCTCCCTTCACTTCCACCCAGAACACAATTTATGTTCGCTTTAGGTCAGACTCCAGTGGCAACCACCGTGGGTTCAGCGCTCGCTTCTCTGAGGGTCAGTCTTCTTTAACCTCTTTGCACTTGAACACTGATATAATTTGTCTGCTGTAGTGGGATTGTCCACTCATGCCTCTGTCCCTGCTACATCAGAGAAGACTGCTTCAGTTTTCAGTTCAGTTTTCCTCCTTTTTAGCTGCAAACAGCTTGATCTCCATGTTCTGGTTGCCAAAGCCAGAGTGCAGGTGACAATGTACTTTTGTTTTCAACAGCTTGTGGTGCAACGATTGTAACAGATGATAATGGTGGGGCCATTGCATCACCAAGGTATCCAGCACAATACCCACCTAATCAGAACTGTAGTTGGATCATTAGAGCACAGGAACCATGTGAGTTGCTTTAGTTAAAGAGGACTAGAAAATGTCATTCTTTTATATATTTCATATAGAAAAACTTGAGATGCAAACTGTTCCAATAACCACTGGCTTGTCTTTTTGTGCCCAGTAAACCACGTGACCCTTTCATTCACTGACTTTGACTTAGAGATGATCTTTGCCAATTGTTCTCACGATTTCTTGGAGATCTTGGACGGAGACAATTACGATTCACCTACTATAGGTAAATATTCACTATATGTGTCTTTGCTTGTCTGTTTTTGGTAAGAGTTAGGTTTAGAAGGGTGGTGCTTGCCTAAGCTAACCTTTCTAATCATAAGAGAAGAGATGTGCTGAATCCTGAAAACAATATCCTATTGAGTATCAGACCACAGCGCCTTTTTATCAGCCCAGTTTCCACATAAGGTTGGTGTTGTTCTGTGACAATGCCTTTTTCACCTGGTTTGGATATTCTTGTAATGTAATATGTTGCATTTAATTTCACTGGCTCAAATACAATCTTTATTTCATTTCAACAATGAATGGCATTCTACCAGGAGCAGTGCAAATTAGCAGTAGAAAAATGAGCAGACCCAATAAGGGAGCGAATAGTCTACCAACCAAAATAAGCACAGGTTTTATGGATGTGTTCTCTCTGGAAAAATTATGACAATTCAGATCATTGATAGCCAAGTGAAAAAGAATTAACATTTTTGAAATTAACTTTATGTTAAAATTACAACTTAATGTTGTCTTTTGTTAGGGCGCTACTGTGGATCTGAAATACCTCACCCAGTGACATCCTTCAGCAACTCTTTGGTAGTCAAATTCATCTCTGACCAGTCCTACTCCAGAAAGGGTTTCAGAGCTGCCTACTCGGGCTCCACTTCTAGTAAGTCATACTGGGTCACACTGCTTATATCCACACACAATAAGAAATGATCAAAACCAATTAAAAATCACGTTACTATCATGCATACACACTCTTACGGACAAGATATCCAGGTTTTTTCTTTTTATTTCCTTTACTCAGGTTGTGGAGGAGATCTTGTGATGGAGACTGGTGCATTTAACAGTCCTAACTATCCAGATGCTTATCCACCTAATGTGGAATGTGTGTGGACCATCCGCAGTTCACCAGGAAACCGCATCCAGCTCTCGTTTATGTTAGTCAATTTAAGCATGATTTTTTGACTTTGGAAGAATCTATCAGAGTTAGCTTGTAAATAAGTTCCTATCAGCAGTATTCCATAGACAGGCATTACTAGTTGACTGGCTATCCGTGGGAGTGGCTTTAGGGGGTCATCTACTAATCAGAGGGTTGGTGGTTCAATCTCTGGCTTCTCTAGTCTGCATGAGTAAGGAGGAATACCAAGTTGCTCTCTTATGTGTTAATGAGTATAAATGTGTGTGAATGTAAGACAGGAAGCACTTATGCCTGATTTATACTTCTGGCTTACAGACTTATGGTTATGTTGTAAGTTACAACATAGTTTTTCAGCTGAATCATAATAGAGTCATTAGGTATAGAAAAAGGTGCTTGTATGAATGGATGAATGTTGTATAAGATCTTCCAGTAGAGTAGAAAAGCAATGTATAAGACCTTATCATATACCATGAAAGGTTTGACTATAACGTTTTAGATAGTAGTTAGAACATATTTATTTAAGAACCACCTGGAGCACAAATTAGTGTCTCAAAAATTAACACACCCAACCATTTATGTCCTAACAAAAATAATAAGAATAACTAAAGGCTTTACAAGTGTGTCTCTCTGAAAACACTGTGGCACTTGCCTGTTAGAAAAAGCTTAACTGTGTGAGGTCCTGAGGATTGAGACTCAGGTGGAGAGCTGATTAAGTAATACAATCTGTTACAAACTATTACAAAATACCTTTATTAATATAAATAGCTCTAATGTATAAATATCCTGATATATTACACAAAAATATAAAAGAAATCTGAAATTGAGGTGCCCTTCTTATCATACTGACAGTTATGTTCTCTGAGAGGATGTGCAGATAAGGGTGTACAACAAAATGCAGTGTATCCTTTAAGATAGGGAAATTGTAAAGAGCCATTCTCTGTGTGGATTTTCTGTGGTGCATTTGGGTAATCTCGGTCTCTCACTCTGATGGGCCAGCACATTATGGAGTGGGTGGGAGGTATTGTCCAGCAATGTCCTTATATTAGACAACATCTGGCTATCTGTAACCACCTTCAGAGAATGCATCTCCATTTCCACAATGCTGGCCTTAAGGATGGTGATGTTATATGTGTGATTCAGCAGAATAATTTAAACTTCCCACTGTGCTAAAATAGCCTTAGAAACAAATGACAACTGATACACTCTGCTACTTAAACAAATAGCACTACACCTCTTCTTAGGTGTCTGTTACATGAACTAAAGTTAGATAATTCACTCTTGTACCACTGTTAATTTATGACTTTTCTATACACACAGGAACCTATATTAGTAAATATGACAAACAATCGCATTGTGTTTTGTTTTAGTACATTTCAGCTCCAAGGAGACTCTGATTGTCAAAATGACTACCTGGAAATCAGAGAAGGCAACGCCACTGGGCCTCTAGTCGATCGCTTCTGTGGAAACTCGCTTCCTTCCAACTACACCTCTGTCATTGCTCATATCATGTGGGTCAAGTTCGTCTCAGACGCTTCAGTTAGTGGAGCAGGATTCAGAGCCACCTTCTCACACTGTGAGTGTCTGTGTATGAGAGAATTAACCAGCCATCTTCTATATCATCATTTTTCTCAGGTTCTCAGATTTTTCTCCTGAGGTCAGTACTAGGGATGGATAAGGGTATTACTGGTCTGTGATCCTAAATATGTCACCAAAAGAATAAAACCAGCATATTATTTTTCATAAGATATTTGAGATTATGCTTTTTATACCTCGAGTTTTAGTGAAGAGACTGTGTAGAGATGGAACGTTATATATACAGTTTCAACCTTCTTTACATGTGGGTTGTAGTCATAACCTCATTGTAGGTAAGGTGTGTTGTGAATCAAAGAAAGTCAGTGTCAGTTCAGCCAGCTGTTTACTCTGAGTTATGTTCTGTGTAACCAATAAAAAAAGGATATAATGAGAAATGTTTCTTTTTTCTGTGTCACTGCTCCACAGTGTATGGTGTTGATGTGACTGGGGAATCTGGTCAGATAGCATCCCCACTGTATCCCAGGACATACCCCAATAACGCTGACTACCACTGGACTGTAACTGTAGATGGAGACAGCTACATCCAAATCCGCTTCTTGGACATGGACATCGAGGATCTTTATGACTGCTACTATGACCACCTGAAAGTAAGATTGTGAATGCTCAGAGACTGCAATCTACAAACAATATCAGTCACATCTTTATAATATTGTACATACTTTTATTAACTTATGGCTCAATAACAACTCAGAATTTGTGGGAGAGTTGTGTGTGTGTGTGTGTGTGTGTGTGTGTGTGTGTGTGTGTGTGTGTGTGTGTGTGTGTGTGTGTGTGTGAGATCTATACCTCACATATTGTTATAGTGCAGCAGCTGAAGTTGTGTCGGCACCACTAACAATAGTCATGTGTTAAAGCACACCTGATGAGATAATGGACAACCATGTGTGTTCTATCGAAGGTCTGTGCCCATGTTCATGGTTCTGAAATTATAACACTTTATTTAATTTAATATTTATTTATTTAATGTTTTTAAACTTTATTAAAGTAAATGCTTTAATCAGAGTAAAAACCACACAAACTAAGTTTTCAGGATAGATCCACTGACTTCCCTTCTTTGAACCCCGTTGTGCAGGATGTAAAATTCCTGCAGCAGAAGAACCTGACACCAAAACTCGCATTGAGTTGCAAACAATTTTGCTTTTAGAATTAGGTTGCTACGTAATTTATACATTTTTATCAAATCTGCATCTGACATTCCAAATGAACTGACACGAGTGGATTAATCAGTTTGCGCTTAATTTAAGTATTCTCCTCCTTACACTAGTTAGTATTTTGTCAGGATGGAGATGTTTAGTAAATAGTACAAAAAAACCCAACCAAAGATAATATAGATATTTTCTTTTGCATGTCCTGTTGCAATCTCCTAACCCCAATTTTGAAAGACAAAATCTAATTCTGTGTGATCTACAGATCAATGAATGGAATGGTTTTTATATTTGCTGTGACACTCAGTAGTGTGCAACATCTACAAAAGAGACAGACCAAAGCTATTGTAAACTATTGTGGACTAGGATAGTTGCCCAAAAGGCTGTCTGTTTACGGCTTTGCCTAATGCCTTCTGAGACACGGAGGGTCCAGAGAGTGTTTTTATTTACCGCGGCTGCAGCACACAAGCCGCCAGCTGCACATGCAACACACCACAATACCAAACAATCCCGCTTCCCCGTGTTTTTAACATGGCGAGCGTGATTGTGGATGCCGTGCAGGTGAGTCCCCACGGCACCACCGACCACGCCTCACCACAGCTTCTATTCTCAATCCTTGTGTCTCTGCAGATATTTGATGGTCCCAGTATTCATTACTACCCTATTGGGACATTCTGTGGTTTGAATCTGCCCCCTCCTGTAAGAAGTTTGGGAAGCACTGTCACTGTGCAGTTCAAGTCAGATGCAGTGTTGGGAGGAAAAGGTTTCCTTTTGGAATGGACTGCTATTCAGAACTCTGGACCACCACCCACTATCACACCAGGTGAGAAGCAGTAGTTTCTCAGCAGCCCTGTTACATAAACCCATGCATGACCCATATGCAGACTTATAGCTGGGAGGAAACAAAAACCTAACCTTTACTGTGGCTGATGTAGAATATCTGAGAATACTGCAGGGAAACACACAAGATAAACAAATTAAATAGAGAGAATGCCAATGGCATTATTTATTTATTTATTTATTTGTGCTTAATTATTTGCGCTTATTTATTGAACTGAAAGGCAATGTAGTGACTTGACTGTGAAGGTTCTCAGTCATCCAGGTCATCCTAGTCTAAGGAGCTTGGAAAGAAAAGCATCTGGATTTAAGTTGTTTGAAGATCCGAGAAGCTTCTTCTAGGGTCATATGGTGGAGAGTGCCAGATTTAAGCCCTGTGGGAGTGTCCCCTCAAGAGGGACAATGGACCCCCTAATGATCCTCTACCTAATCACACCAGCCAAGGTGTGAAGATGGGTGTAGGGCACAATCAGCCAAGGTTTCAGGTGAGCTCATTGTGAAACCTCACCCCACCCTATCATGTGATTTCCTGAGGTGAAATGGCCCAGGGTGTGAGTGGGCATTAAGGCGTCTGGAAGGGATCTCAAAACTAGATTATAGATCCCTTCCCAGATGCTTTAATGTTATTTTCGACAAGTTTGCTTTTTTCCTGTGGGACACTCCCACAGAGCTTAAATCTAGGACTCTCCACCATTTGACCCTAGAACTGAAGAAGCTTCTCAGATGAGAGGTGAAACATCTTCAAGCAACTTAAAGAAGTCCAGATGCTTTTCTTTCCAAATGTAGTGACTTCAGTATTGGGTAAGATGTTCACATTTCTGTGTACATGTAAGAACCCGGACTGCTGCTATCAGACTCTTAGTCAGTTGAGGAAATTTATTTTCTTTAGTGATAGAAGGCAGTCCTGGTGACCATATTAATATGATTTTCAAAACTGAAGTCACTGTCCAAAATCATACGCAGGTCTCTGACTTACTGTGTTTCCGAAATGTTAAATACAACCTTCATCTTGTTGTTTTTCTGTATGTGTGCCAGGTGCATGCGGTGGAATGCTAATGACAGGAGAGACTCCTGGCTTCCTCTATTCTCCTGGCTGGCCAGAAAACTACCCTCCTAATCAGGAGTGTACCTGGTTGATACGTTCTCCAGACTCAACTGTAGAGCTTACTATCTTGTCTTTAGACATAGAGGACAGCCATACCTGCTACTTTGATAGCGTTGTTGTCAGAGATGGTAAGTAATTAAAGCCAACATTAAGGAATAATAGTGCTGATGGATTTTTAAGGTCATTCAATTTCAACTGATGAAATGACCATTTGTGTTTTCCCTGCTTTTAAAGATATTAAAAACAGTTTTCTTTGAAATTCAATGTGACATTCCCCCACCCCAAACATGACATAATCTAACACCATCAAGTTGACTCTTATAGAAAGATTTGGTGTCTGATAGTAACATATCCAGAACTTGTGATGGCACCTGCCTTTCTTTCCCAAAATGAATTGTTGAAAAATTCATGTTCTTGTTTAGAGGCAGACCACAGCCTCAGACTTAATATTCTAGTAAGAGCAAAACTGACATGTTTTGTTTTGAGCTTAAATTCCACAACGTGTCTTATGCTTTAGGCTAAATTATGTGTAAATGACTTAAAGTGTTTAAAAACAAAAAATATTAGAGCACAAAAATGCATTTATGAAAATTTCAGCAAGTGATGCTTTACTGTTGTTATGTTATATTATGATATATATTATTCATTTTGTTTCATTTGTGGCAAATGACAGCATCTAATAACATACTGTGCAGCATTGTTATAGATCTCTTGATAATTCTCCCATCATTATTTACGTGTGGATTCTATATATCAAAACAACAGCTTTCTAATTGAGAAGTCTTTGCCTTGAGGAATGATCATTGTGAAATGTATGATGTCGTTGCAACATCCAACTTAAGATGCTTGTTTCATGAAGTGCTAGAGCTTCTCTGGACATGTCATTGATTGCTGAAGTGAAGATGGCTCGTGGATTACCTTGATTGTGCAATTTAGTGCAACTATAAACATGATTGGCACAGAAATATTTTTATTTTCTGCGTGATGTCATACATGCCTGTATGTACTGTCCAAATCTTGTGATTTGAAATCTGCATTTCACTTAAAAAACATAAATTATTTGCATGGCAGTGCTTTCTTTTATATAAAGTAGTAAAAATTATTTTCTGCAGATGCTTATTTAAACCAGATAACATGAAAGACCCTAAAGTCAGTGCCCTGGACTTGTAGAGAGCATTTATATGTCCACCTGACTGTTGTTGGTTTGTTTGGCCTTCTGGACAGTTTAGAATGTCCTTTGTTTTGGTTACTCCCAGGCGCAAGCAGTCAGTCCCCTGTGCTGGCCAACGTATGTGGTCGGGATCATCCAGGATCTCTTCACTCAACAGGAGACTCCATGTACATCCATTTCTCCTCAGACGGCAGCATCAGTGGCCAAGGCTTTAATGCCTCCTACTCAAAAGGTGATACATTAGCAGTTAATTACTAAACTACACGACATATAACCATAAGATCAAAACAAAACACCAAGATGCTGAAATACTACACGCTTCAGTCTTAAAAAGACATAAAAGCAAATTGGGTGGTAGTCCTTTTTGTCCACAGTTCTCAGCTATGACAGAAGAAAGAGGTCATTTACTTTCAACATAAAGTAAGTTGTAACAAGCTTTCAGTGTGCGAACCTACCATAACTGCTTGAAGCATTCTCTCCTGTATGTCCATGTGAACCCATTAAAACAGATGGGCTCCCATTTGTTTTTGGTCACACTTTTAGGTCAAACTACTGTAACTGTAACCTTCGAGTCTTTTCTATACATGTTTTTGATGGACCCCCAAAGTTCATATAAGACATGAAAATGAGAAATAAATCCACACTTGTTGAATATAAGACAGTCCAAGAAGTCAAATTATAATTATACTATATAATAATTATTGCTAACTCCCTTAACTTGAGAATTGTTTTTGGTAATCCAGATTTAACATCCATGTAATGTTCGGTGATACGTTGTGGTGTTGTGGGCAGAAACACTTCCTTTCAGGTCATTTTTCATGATCAATATATTAACTGCCAGACTCCACAACTGCCACTACTCTACAACAATAATTATACTAGTAAGACGAATTATATGTGATACTTTTTCTTTTCATAGGTTGCGGTGGACTCCTGCATGTTGACAGAGGTGTAATGAGCACTCCCAATTACCCACAGAATTACCGGCCAGGTTTGGATTGCAGCTGGCACGTGATGGTGACACCTGGCTTTAGAATTTCTGCCACCTTCCAAACCCCCTTTCAGATCCAAGGCTTTGGAACTGGATGCAGTACAGGGGATTACCTGGAGGTAAACATACGGATAGCAAAAGCTACAAAAATAAAAATGTGAAAAAAAAAATCCACATTGCTACAAGTGAGAAAATAGATTTTTGACCCTGTGGATGCACATAGACTGAAGTGATTACTGGCAATTAACAGCTGTTTTAAGCTGTTAAAGAATGAACATTTACTGGTGCTAGAAATCAATGACTGTGTTGTCCAGCTCGATCCAGTTTGATCCAGTCTCAGTCCAGTCTGGACAGTATGCAGGGAATAGTTTGATCAAATGTGCTGTCCACTTAAGTCCCACCATGATGATGTAAAGTGAAACAAGCAACAGGCTTAGCTATATTTGACAAGTTTGCTTTTTTCTTTTTGCAGAAAACAATGGTAAATGGCCTGTATTTATATAGCACTTTACTTAATCCCTAAGGACCCCAAAGCGCTTTACACATCCAGTCATCCACCCATTCACACACATTCACACACTGGTGATGGCAGCTACATTGTAGCCACAGCCACCCTGGGGCGCACTGACAGAGGCGAGGCTGCCGGACACTGGCGCCACCGGGCCCTCTGACCACCACCAGTAGGCAACGGGTGAAGTGTCTTGCCCAAGGACACAACGACCGAGACTGTCCAAGCCGGGGCTCGAACCGGCAACCTTCCGATTACAAGGCGAACTCGCAACTCTTGAGTCACGATCGCCCCAACAAACAATTCTAACAATGCAATGTGAAAAAATGTGAAACAAAAGCATGCAAGAAACAAATGTAAATTGAAGTAAATTATTAAAGTGAGCATCTCAACACGTCACATAAAACCCCAAGAAAGTTGAAGGAAAATTTTATTTGTTGGAAAATTTTCCCACTTAGTTCATATTTGATGAAGCATGTTTTTGAACATCAGACAAGTAAGCATATGTAACGTCACATTATCAAAGTTACCTGATAGGGCAAAACGTCATATGTCATCAGATGGTGGCTATGTTCCAAGGTATTGATGTTACTACTTGTCTAATGTACTAACAGATAAATCATGTTAAGAGGAAATTTATATCCTTCCAAACTATTCTCAGTTTGGATTGCTGTGCACTGTCGAATTGGACCACCTGGATATGACAGTAACTTTTTTATTAATGCGTTTGATTAATAAAAAAGTTTGCAGAAGAAACTGTGATACATTGTGGTGTTTTTTAAAAACTGTGGTTATGTTTAAGTTTATTTTATAAACCTTACAGTGACAACAACAACAGTAGATGGGAGTACTAAGGTTCCTGAAAGTTTTTTTTCTGGTTTCAGAGCCCTGGTTGGACTTCCTGAAGTCACTGATCTTTTGATAAATTATTTCTATCGTTATTCACAGTTATCTTTCCCTTTCTCCACAGCTCAGGAATGGTCCAGATGGCTCTTCTCCATTACTTGGAGGACGACTGTGTGGTTCAAGCCCCCCATCTGTTCTCCAGACAACTGACAACCACCTCTTTATTCACTTTGTGTCCGATGCCAGTAATGAGGCCTCCGGCTTTAAGCTGGTATTCGAAGCCCACAGTCAAGGTAGAATCTTCACTTCATCACTATCACAGGAAATGTTTCAGTGCACAAAAGCGATCATTTCTAAACGTTTAGTCACGGTTGACAAGTTTTGAAATTGGAGGAAACATGGACTTGATGCTAACAGAACTCTAATTTAGGAACAATGTTTTCAGTTTTATGCTTACGAGAGGCAAAGGGAACTAAGTTGGCTTAAAGGGGGCGGGTGTAAAGTATCTTGTTCAGAAAGAAGATTAATTGAGGAGCTGCATTAATGCCCAGCATAAGACAAAGGTTATTTTGTAACTTTAAGTCATGCAAAGCTGCTGTAGTAAAGCCCAGGAGAAACTTTGGAGTTGGATATAAAATAATAGGTCCCTCTTTTTCAATTTTCAGCCTGTTTCCAAAAATGTTTGCTGTGTAAAATATTAATAAAACAAAATGTCATGGTTTAAAAGTCCATATTTAATTAAAAGAAGAATAAATTAAATGTTGAAAACATTGTTTTTTGGGTGAATTAAAAAAAAAAACGTATACTTTTCTTTCTTTGGTTACATACTGGTCATAATGTCATAAAGCTGTCTGTACTGTATGCAGGCCAGCTTAGCAAATGGACCCTTGTGCTATAGAGCTCTGCTGTTAGAATACAAATAGAATGAGGCTTATCATTGTCTTAGTATATTGCTCCAAAGTTTGCATATATTGTTTGGCATTATATCCATAATTATACCCATAATTTCCTAAATCTGTTTTTGATTTTGATTTGTCAAACCACGGGACATTTTGGCCCTTTACCTCAGACTATCTTGAATAACCTAAACAGAAAAGATGTGTTTCTGGATCTTTGTATATTTTGCATGGTAGAGTTTGCTTTTGCTGACTGTGTCCAAGCTGTGTCCATTGCAAATCTTTAACTTATTTTTGTTTGTTTTGCACAAATTTTCCTGGTATCCAAACTTTTTCTGAAGTAGGTTTAAAAACCCCCACAGAATATTATCTTTTCAAATTTACGTAGATGTTGGAAAACCTGTCATGTCTCTTATCTTGATCCTTCTATTTCTCCACAGGTTGTGGAGGTTTCATCGAGGTGAATGATAATGATCCTCCAGGGTACATTACTTCACCGAACTATCCACAGAATTACCCCCAGAACATTGACTGTATCTGGGTAATTACTGTGCCCAATGGGGAAGCTGTCCAGATTGACTTTGAGGATCAGTTCTACATTGAACCCACATCCAGGTACACCTTTACTTTCTCTTCTCTTGTTGTATTTATAGCTTCTTATTACCACATAAATATAGTAATTTTTGTCATTTTATTGAGTTTCATCCCAAGATTATTGGTAAATACATTTTAGCCTATCTATGTTTTTACAAAAGAAACTAAACTAAAGAACAAACAAACATTACAATCTTACTAAATTGGTTGGTGGTGTTATTAGTGTTTGAAGAACACAATATGTAAACTCTATCTAGAAACTCTTTCACTTTAGAAGAGTTGAAAACACTTTCACGTTTATTCGTGCCCCAAGTTTCAGGGCTTACAACATGTTTTTGTCCATTTATTCAACAGCTGTATGTACGACTACTTGGAGCTGCGTGATGGCTCAACATCCAACAATAACATCATTTCCCGTCTTTGTGGCAACACCCGACCATCTACTCAACATTCGACAGGTTCCTCCATGTGGCTTAGGTTTCGTACTGACGCCAGCGTCACGCGCCAAGGATTCAAAGCAAAATACTCCATAGGTAAAGAATATCATGGTCATGCAGTCTGAAACTCATGACTGTGTCTGTTCTTCCCTCATTAATGTCTAGATTGGAAGTTGTAAACCAGTTAGCTGATGGTCTCATCATAAGACTGGCGTGGCAATTTTTTGATCAACTAGCAATAAAATTGTCTTTATCTAGGTCTGGTTGTAAGGTGCCTTGAGAGGCAGCATTCTTGTGGCATACAGACCGAAAGTTATGGGAAATTGTGCCAGTATCAAAGCATTACTGGACTAGCTGTTTGTTTATGTCTTAAAATACTGTATGCCATTTGAAATTCACATTAAAACATTGATTAAAGAGATGTAACCTTTGAGATTTTGACTATGTAGCAGAGTGGTGATAGAAAACCACAATGACCTATTTCAAAGCTCTGTTCTGATTCTGTAACTCAAATTCCTCACAGCAACATGTGGAGGCACCTACATAGGTCAGAGGGGTGTGATCTACAGCCCAGGCTTCCCAGGCTCCAACTATCCTGATAGCTCCAGTTGTGAGTGGTACCTGGAGGGACCCACAGGACACTACCTCACTCTTAGCTATGGGAATTTCAGCTTGCAGAATACTGATGGATGCTCTGCTGACTATGTGGAGATCAGAGAGTACAACGCCTCAGGTAAAAACATAAGTAATAAAAAAAACCCAACAAGATACATTCTCTACACCATCACAATGTCTATTGTGTTGAAATCTTTTCTGTCCGCAACTTTCTAAAACTGGACTTCCTTCTCAGTTCTTTTTCTTAAGTAAATGTATTTATCTGATTTGACTTTATAACCCAAATTATGAAAACGTTGGGATGCTGTGTAAAAAACCAAACAAACCCCTAAAAACATGTCAAATGTTTGAACTAAGGTGTTTGTTCCAGTAAATATATATTATTTTACGAAAAGTACTAGCACAGTACTTCAATGGCAGTTTTTCATTTGAGAAACAAATAACTTCTGTTGTAAAAGCTCAGGGCCGTTGCAAACACTAAAAGTATTTTGTTATCTGCTGACTTTGAGAAGGTGATTCTTGCATTTACTTCATACAGGCTTGATTAATAGTCTTTATTTTGGAATCAGTCAGGCTCTGCTCTTTCATCTTCAGCTTGTTCAGAAGGCCGAGGCCTGACTTTTGACAGGCCCCCATCTTGGCTCGTTTACACTGGGTTCCTGTACGTTATAGAATTGATTTTAAGACTTTAGAGCTTGTTTTTAAGTCTCTAAATGATTATCTCTTTCATACCACTCTGATCTTTTAACTAAAAATACTCCAAATAGAACTCTTAGGTCAGCTGATAAGTTGCTTCTGACTGAAACACAGAGTAGACTGGGCCTTTGCGATTGCTGCACCTAAACTTATATACAGTCTGCCTCTTCAAATTAGGACCTACGCAATTAGACTGACGCAACGCAACAAAATTTTGACCCCCCCCTAGCTTTAAATTGTGACAGAGTTTTGTTTTGTTCTTTTTATGTGTGTTTGTTTTACTTTGAGCCTGCTTCTGCTGTTAAAAGGGAGTTTTTCCTTCCCACTGTCGCCAAAGTGCTTGCTCACAGTTTTCTCTGGGCCAATGCTGACTTAAAATGGACTGAGGAACAGTGTAAAACTGTTCTAGGATTATGCAAATTAAAGTTTGATGGGTTTTTGGGAAACATGGACTACGGATCCTCTGGACAAAAAGAAGGGCCACCTGGCTTGTTATCAGTGCTCAGTTCAAACTTCACATTTCTGATAGTAAAGGGATACAGTAGTACCTATGGAATTGGCAGATTGTACATCTGGAAATGTGCCATCTATGCTAAAAGGTATATAATAGGAAAAAGTAGAATGGTATAGGCTCCCATCCAAATGATGCTTTTTTTCAGTGAAGGCCTTGCAGATTTCGGTAAGACAATGCTAACGTGCATAATGCATACTAAATCTGTTACAACTGCTTTGCAGTGTAAGACAGTAAAATGTTATAGCGGTCCTCTTCCAAAAGTACAGCCACCTTTTAAAGGGAGAGGGGATCCTACATAATGGTAAACATGGCCCCATCTCAATTCGTTTGAGAAGTTTTGCTCTCAGTTTAAAATTAGCTAATGTTTTTCTTAAATGGTAGATTTTTGTCAGTTAAAATGTTTGATGTGTTTTAAATGTTCTATTGTGATTGTTCATAAGATTTGCAAATAATTGCATTCTGTCCCAATAGTCCCAACAGTTTTGAACTTAGGAAAGTAAATTACACCCAACACATGTGTCTGTGTTTCATGTTGAGACAGTGGGGTGATCAAGATATTCCTGCATCCTTTCTAATGTTTGTTTAGGCCGCCTACTGGGCCGACATTGTGGCAATAACCTTCCTGCTCCCATGGAGACGTCTGACAGTTTTGCTTATGTCCGGTTTGTCAGTGACACCAGTGGAAATGCAGCTGGCTTCCGTCTGTTCTTTGAAGCAAGTGTTGAAGGTGGGTACATTTTGAAAAGTACAAGGAATAGTTGCTGGATGATCATTATGGTACGTCATATTTACACATGAAGTAAATCTTTGAGTAATATCACCACGATAGTCATAATTATCATAGAGACCTGTTTTTGTGGGTAACTGTTGTTTCATTAGGTTCAGTTTTTTTCCTTTTCATTTTGAATGACTGCATGGATGAGAACCAAATCGTACAATAAAAAATTGACATATGTATGTTAAAGCATTTGATAGAAAACGTTGTCAACATTATTAGAACTTGCTCTCATACTTTCATATTTGTGTATTTGACAGCTCTTCAGTCAGCAAAAGGTCATAAATAAGCCAGATATAGTCCTGCATATTAACAAACCATTACACTGTATGTTACAATATTATGGAGAAAACACAAAACATAAAGTTAATAAGCTGCTTATATTCTAATTTTTTTAATGACCTGTAAAAGAAGAATCAATACAAATGTTTTTATCACACAGAGATGCTAAAGTCCAAGCTTTAGATCCTGTTCATCAATATGTAAGATCTGACAGTTCTTTTCTTACATTTCTGTTTCTGTTCTCAAGTAATAAAGTTCAGTGTATTATATAATAATATACTGATGATAATAATCACTGCAATGTTTAATTTATCTTATTTGTAAAGTGTCAGTCATTTAAGAAAACAGCATTTTTTCATAATAAACCAAATAACAAAGGGATTCACATGAAGATGGAGATAAAACACGTTGACCTACAAACAGTGACATAAAGGGAACCTGGAAATTGTGACTTCGAACAAATGCAAAAAGAAAAACTGGATAACAGGAGAAACAGGCTGGTTGATTATCTGCCTCATTACAGTGCCTTTTGATTTTGTTTCCAAGCAACAAAAGGAGACAAAAAAAAATTAAGCCACTCTTCATTCTAGCGACCTCAAACTGAAAGCCAGTCTAACTCAGTGGCAATGATGGGTTGTGGAGATATCTGATGAACAGACAGATCGGGTTAAATGCTTAATTTAGTTTTTGGTTTACAGAAATACATGAAATTAATTTACAACATTATTTGTTATGCTGAATCTCTCTCTTTTTTCTTTTCCCACAGAATGTGGAGGTGAACTGAATGCTCCCTCAGGAACTATCTCCTCTCCCAATTACCCCAACTTATATCCCCACAGCCGAGTGTGTCGCTGGGAGCTGGTAGTGTCACCAGGCCGCAAGGTTACCCTCACCATCAGTGACCTGAGACTGGAAGGTTCTGATACATACTGCGTATTTGACTATGTTGATGTGAGTCCCTTTCTGCCAGTAGTCGTCATCCCTTTCACTTGACTCGAACCACAAATCAAATTAATTCCCCTTTCATGCTGTGGAATCTCTGATAGCATCTAGAACCCTTGAAAAATGAAATTAAAAAAATCAAAATTTCCACAAATGTTTATCTGTGTAATTTTTTTTGTGAAATTGAAAATACTGAAATATAGTTTATTACCTTTTTGATGAGCATGCAAGAAAAATTGCATATCAAGCATAACTCTATGTCCTCCAGGTAATGAACGGATTGGCAGTCGATGCCCCTCACCTACAACGGTTCTGTGGTACAGTACCCGCTGGAACTCAGGTGCGGTCCTCTGGCAACACCATGGCTGTTGAGTTCCGCACTGATGCGTCGGTGTCCACTGGTGGATTCTTGGCTACGTATTCCTCTGATGAACCTGCAGGTTAGATTCTCCTGCGTGCAAAACTAAAATATTATCTACAGAAAAATATAATTCACATTGCTTTAACCATAATAGCCATGTATCCATGGCAGTTTCTTAAACACGTTAATGCAGGAAACCACACGTATACATGATTTAGTATTATTAATGCAGGGATGTAAGATATCAAAAACATCATTCTGTTATCAAAAACTATTCTGCTGCAGTTTCATGTTGTATTGTCTAAATCAGAGGTCTTGGTGTAGCAATTTTTAGATCCCCCAGTGGCTTGTGCTCTGACCAGTATAAAGTGGTCGGTAGAGAATATGATGACAGGTGTTAACACGTCTTCTTTCAAATGGTCCAATTTAATTTCTATTGGAAGATGGTGCCAAAAATGACTTTCTATTAGCTGATAATGCTACCTGGCAGAGGGTTGTTTTAAAACATTCCTTTACCAAGAGAAGCAATGAATCACTATGAAAAGACATCGCTACACAAAAACCGTATTTTATTTTTATTTGCTTTAGCAAATTCTACATAATTTCTCAAAACAAGAATTAATTAGTCTGCAGAAAAATCTTCCCTGTCAGTGTTATGTGGATTAAAATATTTGAAACATTTCATACTCTGTTATATCATTACTATGGATACATGTTTGCAATGGCTCTCCTGTGAAGATATTTCTGAAGAAAACTGGATTCCATCTTCTTATCTACATCACACATGTTGGGCAAGGTGGTTAGTAACAGAAAACTCTGTTACGATGATAACTGAAGCAGATCTTTTTGTTAATGCTAGCTAGCTCTGTTTCCACACAAAGCACAGTTTGTATCTGATCTCAGGACAGGCTGTTTTGATCCAGCAGGTAAATCCAGGGAGCATGTGCACGTGCGGTGGATCTGAGCAGAGAGAATAAGAGGCCCAACTGAAAAATGCAAGAACCATAATCTACTATTAGGAAGCCTGAGCGACTGTAGATCTTAGCTAGTCAAATGACTTGCAATCAGAGTGAGGAAGGATGTGTTATGTATGTCAGCTGGTGAGTAATGAGCTGCAAGTGGATAGGCCGGGAAAGATAAAAGGAACGAGCAGGTAACCACACCTCTTTAACCACAAAAAAGACTTTTGGAACCCAAAGAAAGCTGAAAGTCATACAAGATTATTCCTTATTGGAGGATGATGTTTTTGTAATTGCTGAAGAGTCCAATTACTCTGTCCAATTGCCTGTCCTGTCTGTACCTTAGTATTAATTACTAATAATTATTAATTGGTATCATTTCCAATCAGTAACAGGTCAGTCGATATAGTCTCAACCACCTACACTTCATTGTGTTTTAATGAAGTGCTGTTCCGTATTGTGTTCTAACATTTACTCTAATCTGCTATTTTAATCTGTATTTTGCTAGAATGTGGCGGTATCCTGAATAACCCTGATGGTGGCAACTTCACTTCTCCTGGCTACCTGGTGTCCAACTACAGCAACAACATCAACTGTGAGTGGCTGATTCAGAACCCACAGCACATCAACTCCTCTATTGTGGTGTTGATAGAAGACTTGCACCTGGAGGACCATCAAACCTGTGAAGCAGACTATCTCCAGTTCCGCTTAGGTAAGTCCTAAGTAGGATACCAGACCAATATGACGTATAAATTATGTGTGCAATGAAGTCTATAGCTGCATTTTTATTTTAATTACATAAGCTTGGAGGCTTGAGCTTATTACAAGCTACCATAGGGCGTGAAGCAGGGTACACCTCGGACAGGTCACCTGTCTGACATAGGGCTAGCACACAGAGACAGACAATTATTCACACTTAACCCCATTAATTGCATGTCTTCAAACTGTGGGAGGAAGCCAGAGTACACGGAGAAAACCCACGCAAATGTAGGGAGAACATGCAAGCTCCACACAGAAAGGCCCCGGTCAGACGGTGGAGTAGAACTCGCTACTTTCTACCTGCGAGGTGCTAACAGTGCTAACCACCACACCACTGTGCTGCCGTTATTAAAAGAGTCAATTTGGCAAATTGCTATAAGAAATGATCCAAGCCTTAGCAGACAGCTAGTTGGTTGTAACACAAATAGAATTTAGTAAGAGAGCATTTTTATTTATGTATTTTTTAATTAACCATTACTGCCATTTGAAATAGATTAGGCCAGGCAAAATTGCCGGCACCACCTCAAAAGTAAAGTTTTTGTTTCTTTTGTGAATAAATTATGCAGCTGTGAGTTTCCAGGTTTCGTTATGATTTCAAAATAAATCTTTGCATTATGATATTATTATTATTATTGTAGCAGATAAAAAAAACAAACTAAAAACTCAATGTATCTGTGTTGTGTGTTCAAGAGTGGAAGAAAAAGTATATGAAATCTAGTCTAGTCCTTTCTAATCTAATGTCTCACCTTTTGCAGGTGACTCAAGTGGAGAGCTGCTGGGCAAGTTTTGTGGCCAGACAGCTCTTGTACTTCCTATTGTGGTCTTTACCCCAGAACTCTGGGTCCATTTCCAGACAGACAACTCCAACGGAGACTTGGGTTTCAAGGCTAAGTACTTGTTTTCCGGTACGACTCACACTAATACCTTAGTTATCCTATGCCACTATTTCTTTGAATTTGAGACTAGTATTTAGCTAATGTAGCAATCAAGTAGCAGATGAAGATTGTCCTTTGATGCATCATTCTCTCTTTTTTCTCTTAGAATGTGGAGGCTGGCAGACAGGTGACGGTGGGGTGTTAGCCAGTCCTGGTTACCCTAACCTCTATCCAAGCCCCAGTCGCTGTGCTTGGCTGCTTGAGGCTCCAGAGGGCCACACTATTACAGTAAGTGTGCACAGTGGCTTGCCACATTAAAACAACTATGTGGACTACAGTGTACAATTGAATGCCCCCTATAAGCGAGCACTTTAGCGACAGTGGAAAGACTCCCTTTTAACAGGAAGAAACCTCCAGCAGAACCAGGCTCAGGGAGGGGCGTAAGACAGGAGAAAAACATGCAGTGAAAGAGAGCCAGAGATTGATTAATAATCATATTAAATGCAGAGAGGTGTACAAACACATGCTGAGTGAGAAGGGGTGAGAGAAAGAAAAGCGCTCAGTGCATCATGGGAAGTCCCAGCAACCTAAGTCTTTTGTAGCAAAACTAAGGGAGGATTCAGTCTCAACTGATCCAGCCCTAACTATATGCTTTATCAACAAGCAAAGTTTTAAGTGTAATCTTAAAAGCAGAGAGGGTGTCTGTCTCCCAAATCTACCGGGGTGATACAGTACTATGAGGTATTTAAGTTAAGACTGTACAAGACGTTAATTTATTGTCCAAGATGAAGTGCTCTTATACTTTTCAAATTTCTTGATATCCATTTCTCTTCCATGCTGCAGCTAACCTTCACCTACTTTAACTTGGAGTCCCACAACACATGTGGCTGGGATTCTCTCACCATCTTCAATGGAGGATCCCCAGGTTCTCCCATTATTGGTCAGTACTGTGGTACCACCTCCCCAGGAACCATCCAGTCAGGATCCAACAAACTGGCTATAGTTTTCCTGGCTGATCATAGTGTGTCCAAAGGAGGATTTTTGGCCTCCTGGTCTTCTGATTCTTCAGGTGGGTCTACACTGCCTAATTAAACATTTTATTCATTTTCTTTTTTGCAGTTGCCTATTCCATGTTTACTCCAATTGTATTATCAGGATCTCACATCTGAGTTAAATTCAGTGAAGCTAAACTAAGACATAGTTGAATATGTAGGATTAAATACAATATGATACAGTATGATGCTGTCACTTTGAACACTGAGTTAGATTATTTTTTTATATCCAACATGTCAGAAGGTCATAACTGTTCAGTATTGGTTTTCAGCCTTGTGTACAAATATTTTCCTGAGTATTCAGTGTATGGTTATTCATACGCGGAAGAGCTATGGGACGACCTCTGAGTTATTTAATGTCTTACATACACTTTGTGCTCATGTACTCACATATTTTTTTTACTGCCAGGATGTGGAGGGGTGATCCATGCTGATGCAGGAACAATCAAGTCTCCAAACTATCCCCAGAACTTCCCAGCCAATGTGGAGTGTACCTGGAAAATAATTGCCCATGACGGAAATCACCTTGAGATGAGCTTCAGCAGTGATTTTGAAATTCCAGACAGCGGCGGGACCTGTGAGAGCAGCTATATCAAGGTATAAGCACTTGCACCTTGCAGTAGATTTTTTCCCCCTTTTTTCATTTCAAATATAGCTTTAATTTAGGGCAGGGATAATCAAATTGCTATTGAATCTTTTTCTTCATATTCATATCAAAAATATTCCTCTTCGTATTTTTGTTTTGGCAGATTTTTATTCCTTTTAGGTTGAATTCCAGAATTCAACCGAAAAGGGATTTGTGTCTTTCATGTATTAGGCGAATATGTAAACTGTGGTGCCACTGAGTAATGTGTCCTTCATATAGGTAATAATATTAATAAAAAATATTGTTATTATATGCATTATTATTATTACTTCCATGTCAGACACAAGTCCCTTATGGGTTGTGTCAAGAAGGGCTGCAGCGCTACAGTAAGAGTTTGGAAGGGGGCAGGTTGTGTTTTTGTTTGGTTATTTGTTTGTTTTGTTTTAGTTTTTTTGTTTAAATTATTATTATTACTGAACTGTTCCTTTAGTCTCTTATTCTACTATCATCAGTGCAAAAATAATAAGAAAACCTCAATAAACGAAAACTATACAATAAATAATAAAATCTTAATATCCAGAAGACATAATCTGTTTTGTCTCCGTTTATTCTATTACACTTTGTATCTGGAAATATGCAATACTTTAGCTTGTTTTCATTTGGCCTGTAAAATGCCCTGTATTTATATAGCGCTTTTCTAGTCCCTAAGGACCCCAAAGCGCTTTACACAACCAGTCCTCCACCCATTCACACACACATTCACACACTGGTGATGGCAAGCTACATTGTAGCCACAGCCACCCTGGGGCGCACTGACAGAGGCGAGGCTGCCGGACACTGGCGCCACCGGGCCCTCTGACCACCACCAGTTGCATGCAGAGAAAGCTCTCTGAGCCCCACCAGCAGCGGTCGTTTATTGCAGGGAAAAGAAGACGAATAGAAGCAGCGCAACTAGAAATTTGTGATTTCTTGTTTTCATTTTTATCCCTTCATCCTTTTCCACTTATCAGGGTCACAGGGAGACTGGTGGCTATCCCAGCTACCATAGGGTGGGAGGCAGGGAACACCCTGAGAGTGTCAGTCTGATGCAGGGCTAACACAAAAAGAATGACAGCATTCATACTCATATTCACACCGATGGGCAATTTAGAATCACCAATTAACCTAACCCCACTAACTGAATGTCTTTGGCCTGAAAGAGGAATCCAGACTGCCTGGAGAGGTCCCACACAGACATGGGGGTAACATGCAAACTCCACACAGAAAGGCCCTGCCCAGGTGGTGGAGGCAAACTCAGATCCATCTTACTTTGAGCTAACAGAGCTAACTACGATGCCTATTCATTTTCATTTATTTTTGGCTTATGTGTCATATTTCAAATCATTAGACAACATTACTATGAATTAGTTGAATTACAAAAAGAAGGTTAAAATCATCAAATCTCTGTCTAAGACTGAGTATACTAGTGGCCAAAGGATAAATCACTGAATGCATTATTCTTGTTTAACCGGTTGCCAAGAAAATGCATGGAATACAGTCATTTAATGAAAATAGGCTATATCTGCAGTTTTGTGTAGACCCAACATTATTTTGTAAGTCAAATTAGTAGTATGTTTTAAAAAACAAAACAAAACATTTTTTAGCTTCTTTCTCCTCCTTTTTTAATCAAGTATATTTGCTTTCTGACCTTTGACTGCAGAAATTAGAACATTAGCTTTGATTTTTTTCCCAATAACCTTTTTGTTTTCAAATAAAATTGGCTGCAGAATGGTATCATAACAGGACCTGATTAAAACTGTGCATGTTTCTGCAGGTGTGGTCAGGTCACAGTCAAATTAGTGAGGCTCTGCTGTCTACAGGCTGTGGCTCTGTGGCTCCAGGGTCCATAGTTGCTCCAAATAACATCATCACGAGCCGATTCCAGTCCACTGGAGCCCCTGGCAAAGGTTTCTCAGCCTCCTTCAACACCAGTAAGAACCAGACAGCCAGTACAATTTCATGTTAAAGCTTTGCTGTAATGGCTATTATATCACACACTTTGGTGAATTTTCCTCTTCTAAATAAGTTTAGAATTAATCTTTTCTAATATGAAGGTAGAGAAATGTTACTATTGCTATGTAAATGCCATTTTATCTCTGGGAAGACCCAGTAATTCCATGTTTGCCCATTTGGAAGCCGTTGCAGATTCTCAGTTAAGCCTTTAGAACAGTGACCCAAATGTGAGCTGGTGGACCACAAAGGTGCTGCAGGTGGGCTACAGTAATAACAGAAATTCAGTTTGAAGTTATTCAGAAAAATGTACAGTCACATATTTATTTAGACTTATTTATTTATATAAAAAGTGAATTAAAACAGGTGATAGGAGGTGGTTACTTTGTGATATTACTTATTACTTTGACTGTTCTTGTATTGAAATGTGTGTCCTAGTGCAGCTGGGACACACATTGGCCTTAACACTTTGCATATGAAGGGGTAGCATTAGACATTTTCAAAGAAGTACTTCACTTTCGCTTGTATTCTGATTAGAGTATAAGTCACATGGCATTTTCTGCTTTGTTTTGTTTTTTCTAAGCAGCCATTCCCACTCTTGACTTTGGGGATTACTGCTCAAGAAGCTTTACACACATCTATTGTTTTATGTTTGTTATTATGTTTTGCACTCTATGCACATACTTTGTGGGATTTAGTTGGTCAGAAGAAGTCAGAGACTTGTCCTGAAGCCACAGTCTCAGAGTACTTTCCAAAGTAAAAGTATTTTGCTCTATTGGGTTGCATTCATTCTCCCTGTAATTTCTTCAAGGTCTGTTCCTCTGACAAGTAGCTGCCATTCATTGTTGTCTTACAAGAAAGTGGTAGGAGTTGCATGAACATTTGAGAAACTTGATTCTCATACTCAGATTCTACAGTTTTGCAGACTGTAAACAGTTTTTGTATTTAACTCAGTGTTACAGCATTCACAGCTTCTTGAACATAAGACAACGAGGAACAATTGTGTCATGTTATAGCCTTATTCAAACATTCCAAAATAAATTAATTTTTTCACTTCAAAATTGTCCATCTAATAACAAAAAAAACAACAACAACAAAACAAAAATATAACATGTACATGTTCACAGCCTTTGCAAAATACTTTGCTAAAGCTCCTTTTCCTTTATTTACCGCTTCAAGTTCTTTTTGAGTGTGATGCTTACCACACCATTCACCAACGATGTCTTTGTACTTTGTTTCATTCATCTTTCTCTCTTGTTTCTTGCTTCTGAAAAACATCCCATGGTATGACTCTGCCACCACCATTCGGGGATGGTTTTGGCCAGATGATGCGGCGTTCTTGGTTACCTTCAGACATGATGTTTGACATTCAGGCCAAACACTTGAGTCTTTGTTTCATTGCCCCAGGGAGCTTCTCATGGTCTGAGAGTCCTTCATGTGCCTTTTACTGAGAAGTGGTTTCCACCTTGCCACTCTACCATAAAGGCCTGATTGGAGGAGTGCAAATTGTTGTCTTTTTGGAAGGTTCTTCTCTCTCCACAAGAAAAGCAGGAGCTCAGAGACACTTACAGTTACTATCGGGTACTTGGTCATCTTTTACCCCAATCTCTCAGACTGGTTGGTCTGCTTTAGCCAGGGTTGTAGTCCTTTAAAAACGTCTTCTGGAGGCCACTCTTTTCCCCCCAATATGTCATATTAGGGATAAAAAGCTATTTTTTCCGTTTTTAAAAGTTACTTTTTTAACTTGTTGGTCGGCAGATCTTTTTTGCAGTGACATGGTCATTCTATCAGCATGCAAAGAAAGTCTGTTGTGCTCTTTTCATTAGGATGCGGTGCAAACTTTACAGCTGACAGCGGCCGTGTGGTTTCACCAAATTATCCAGCAGACTACCCATCCAGAGCCAACTGCAACTACACCATAGATGCTGGAGAAAAGACTGTGGTCATCCTCACCTTTCAGACATTTCAAGTTGAAGGTAAGTGTTACAATTAGGGATATCTACCGCCGGTATCCGGTGCCATTATGGCAAACTCAGCAGCCTGCAACAAGTGCTTTAAGGTGATACTGTGCAAAGGAGGTAACACCTCGAATCTGATGAAACACCTGGCGACGCATAGCGGGTTTTTTTTGAAGCCGACTACCTACTACAGGTGTGGTGCCTGTTATCGACCCGGAGTTATCAACATCCCCCAAGAACACGAAGAGGAGAGTCCTGGCCCCTAGCCCTGCCAGTGTAGCAGAAATGATGAGGATGATGATGGCAGCAGCCGTTCTTCTCTGCGTGAGTAGCTTCATGTTGTTCGTGTGTAATTCACGTTGAGTAGGCTAACCACGTTATTACATTAATGCATGTAAGGTGAACTAGCAAACACTGTTGTAGTTACATGCGGCTGTCTTCTTGTTTGATGGCAGATACTCCCTTCACCCTGGACAAAAAGGCTAAAATGACCAAAGAAAAATTGGAAAACAGTTAAACATGAGAGGTTTTTGGACAAAGTTTGTGTTTTTTCCATTGTTTAAGCACTGCTTCCAGCCAAGAGTAGGGATGGGTATCGTTTAGGTTTTATCCGATACCAGTGCCAAACCAGTACTTTTGAAATGGTGCCAGTGCTCAAAAGGTGCTCGAACCAGTGCTTAAAGAATGGAGAACACAAACTTTGTCCAAAAACCTCTCATGTTCAGCTGTTTTGTTGTGAGGTTTTTTTGTTTTGTTTTTGTTATTGATTTAATACCGTGGTTAGCCTACTTAACGTAAATTACACGCAAACAACATTAAGCTACTCACGCAGAGAAGAACGGCTGCTGCTGCATCATCATCCGTCATCATTTCTGCTACACTGGCAGGGCTAGGGGCCAGGACTCTCCTCTTCGGGTTCTTGGGGGATGTTGATAACGCCGGGTCCGATAACAGGCACCACACCCGCAGTAGATGTGGTCTTGCAGCAAGCTATCAAATACGGTGCATTTCTCGGCTTTTAAAAAAACGCTATGCATCGCCAGGTGTTTCATCAGATTCGAGGTGTTACCTCCTTTGCACAGTATCACCTTAAAGCACTTGTTGCAGGATGCAACAGCATCTTTTGCTGTGAAGTACAGCCAGCCTTTTGACCGCTTCGCCTTGGGCATTTTTAATCTGTAGCTCTGCTCTAAAAGAACGTACGTACCTGGACCTGCCTACTATCCTCGGAAACATAAAATGGCTAGAATCCAAAGTGTATCACAGCTCAGGAGGAAAAAAGCACCGAAATAAAGCACCGAAATGTGCGCTGCTTTTCGGTCTGGTTACTACTGTTTATGTCAGAACCGATACCAATACCCATCCCTAGTTACAGTTAACACATTTGCATCCAAAATATCTAATAAGATTCAGTAGTTTGTTGAATAATTCCCCCCTCTCTCTGTTGTCTAGCACATTCTACCTGTCTGTACGATGGCCTGAAGATCTACAGTCTTGCTACCAGTGGCATTCCTATTGCTACTTTGTGTGGTACCACCATCCCTGGGAGCTTCTCCACCTTTGGCCCCATGTTGCTCCATTTCTACTCTGACTCTGTGATTACAGACACTGGCTTCATGGCAGAATACACAGCTATTCGTAAGCAATTCAAAGTCAAATTATTGTTATACCCTAATGAGCCATCACCATTTGTTTGAATCAAAATCAAAGAATGGGAAGGCAAAGAACATTTTATAAATTGGAATAAAGTCCAGTATTTTTAATTAAAATTATTATAATTATGTAATGAACCACTTTTCCATTAAGTTACTATGTCAAACTTTTTCAATCCCTTCTACTTTTCTTTTTTGGCATTTATCTTCTTTACTCTAAGGAGGATAATTTGTAAAATACATATTAATCAATGTCAATATAATGTTTTAAGGGAAAAAACTAAATGACAGATTTTATTTTGGTTTGTTTCTTTTTTGTATTTTCATTATATTTGGCATTAGGTATATTTATTATAAAGGGTGTGGTGTGAGGAGTAGATGCATACATCTAAAGTTGTGATTGTGTGTCTTTGTGTTTGTGTGCATGTACAGCATGTGGTGGTTTCTTTAACAGCACCGCGGGTACAGTGAGCAGTCCGGGGCTGTCCATGACCAACTATCACCACAACATCAACTGTACCTACCACATATGGGTCCAAGCAAACAGAGTAGTAGATCTTAAGTAAGACTACACTGACTTCACTGGCTGCTCTAACCTGACTGCAGTACTTCACAAATGACCTGATATTGTTCACAAATCATTTTATTGTTTTATAAACAGAACCAAATCTTGAAAAACTTGAATGCAGTGTTGTTTTTCAGTTAGCTTTGACTTTTTAAAAAGATTACTTAAAAAATTACATGACATCAGTGCATTGTCTTAAAACTAGAACAACTCTAAACATTTTTCCCACATATTTCTGTGGAACCTCCTTCACACAACAATGGGAACAAGCAAAGCCTTGGATACATAGGACTGGTTTCATCTGATAACCGGACAAACTGGTGCTCTTGTACTCTGGGCTTTAAGAAATGTTTCTTTTCCACAGGTTTAACACCTTTCATCTGGAGGCATCTTCTTCCTGTCAGTTTGACTCTGTGGCAGTTTATGACGGACCAGACACTCTGTCACCCTTGCTGGGGAAATTCTGTGGCACAGTGCTCCCACCCAATCTCCGTTCCTCCACAAATCAGCTATTCATTGTCTTCAGCACAGATAACACAGTGAATGGGATTGGTTGGAGAGCTACTTACAGTGAAACACTCGGTAGGTGGTAATGACTGTGTATTTTTTATTTTATTTTAAGAACAAGTGAACACCACTTATTCATAAAACTACACTTGCACCACACAACTGATGATCTCCTGGGACATTCAGTCTCTAGAGCTTATTCAGAAAAAAAATTGTTCAGCTGAGTGTGTGGATAGAAAGACTCATTTAAAAAGTGAAGTAAAGGAAAAATGGCTGGAGCTGATAGGAACCCCAACTTTGGGTACAAGACTGCACTTCAAGATGGTAAAAGGACTGGTACTTACTATATAGTACCCTTGTACTCGGGTTGAGCAATCAAAGTGCTTCCTGCTACAAGTCTCATTCACTCAGTCACACACAGATTCATACAACACTGTATGCTAAGCTTTCCCTAACATTCACATACATATTCACGATGGATGCATCAGGGCCACGTGAGGGTTCAGTCTCTTGCCCAACAGAAGACATTAACCCTAGTCTGGAGAAGCTAGGGATTCATCCACCAAGCATCTGATTGTAGTGGGCGACTGTGACCACAGTAACCCACTACATTAGGTCACACCTGTCAAATAAAAACAAATCTGAGGCTGCAGTGGATTTTCCACAGCTGAAAGCAGGGAAAAGGGAAGCCTAGTCTCAGTTTTCTTAAGGCTTTAGATCATGGAGCCAAAATGTGACATCAGTTGTATCCATCCATGGACCAAACCCACCTTGGGTCAAAGAATGGTGACAGTCAAATACAATGTAAAGGGGAAGAGGATTTGCTCACTAAGAGCCAGACTTTCACCCACCACACAACATACCCAGAAACCCACAGATCATCAGCTCAGCTGTTCACCCTGATTGAAATGTGAGGTAACACCTAAATAGCAGTCCAGGCTAGTTTCCAAAGATCCCCTTGAAGTACGTGATCACTGAGTAAATTTGAATAAAAACTGGCTGATAATGTCTCTTCATTCTCATACACTGACAATTTTTGTAAACAACCTTCTCTTAAAGACTGAATATTTGACTTCCGTGCAACTGAGTGAAAAGGGACAGTGAATGTTTAGATTTTATGTGCTTGTAAACTTGAGCATTTTCTTGATTTGCATTGTGTGTTGTTGGTGTTTTTTGTGCTTTCTGGGCATGTGTCCATTCTTTGTAGGAATTGATTTAAGGTACAATTACTGTATGCAGTTTGCTGGTGATGACTAAAACAATAACATTAGTCTGTCTTGAATTCTGACTGGGTACCCAGCAGCAACTGTTACAAGTACTATCTAGGCAGTATTATCTATTTTTACATTACTAGTTTGAACTTTCCAGACATTGGACAAGTTCTATTGTTGCTGTTTTATCCAGAATAAACAAGTGGACATGCTTAAATTACTTGCAGGTCCAGCACAGGGATGTGGTGGATACCTTTCCATGCCCATGGGCATGTTTGGTTCACCAGATCCAAATCTAGATGGTGTCTATGAACCACGGATGAACTGCCTATGGACCATTGAGATGCCTGTCAACAAGGCAGTCAATCTGACCTTTGACTCCTTTGAACTTGAGACTTCCACTACCTGCCGCTATGACTATGTCAGAGTAAGTATACGGAGGGCAGATATTTAATTCATTGAAAATTTTCAAGTTCAAATTTCAACAGTAATATTTTTATACTAAAACCCAGTTTACACTGGGACAGTGTGTTAGTACATCTGGCCACAAGTGGATCAATTGACTCCACTTGTGGCCAGATACACTGACCACAATGAATGAATGTTACTATGACCAAATGAACTTGCTACTATCTGGTATTTCCGCCAAGCTTGTATTAATATTTGTATCTGTATCTCTCTCAGGTTTATGATGGTGACAACATGAACTTCCCTTTGGTTGGGACATTTTGTGGAACTTCTGTCCCTGCTTCCTTCATATCAAGTGGAAACTTTTTGACTGTTCACTTTGTCACTGATGGCTCGGTGCAGAGGCGAGGCTTCAATGCTACCTACAGAGAAGTACCATGTAAGAAACATTTTGATACTGCATTGCATTCAAAGTCATATTTTCACATGAAGAGACATGAGACAATATTTTACGTACAAAATCCATCTGCCCTCTTTTTTATTTTATCCATCACAATCTTCAATGGATGCGGCTCTCAGGTCCTTACATACATGCAGCTATACATGGATTCGAGGTTACAAAAATGTGATTTGTTACATTTTGTTATGCCACCGACACAGCTGGGTTGAAGACATGAGCGTACGATCGTGTTGGTTTTTAGATTGTCATAAAATATCTGGCAAGCAATGTCAGCTAGACCTTCAGGCCAAAAGACTTCAGCCCAGTTGAACTCACATCGCTGGTCATGAAATGTTTTGATCATTATGTGAAAAAATACATATTTTTTCATCATCTTCAAGTGAAAAACTAATTCTTGGGCAGCAAAACACAACAAATAATATGTTTTTAGTTTTTTGTAACTTTTACTTTTCAAGATGGATTCTAAAATGCTACACATTGTACATTTATTGAAAATGTGTTGGCTTCTGTATTATTTGTTGCTTTGGAAAGACTTCTGTGGCACAGAACACAGCAATTAGAAAGGCAGTAACAATAGCCAGGAAGTTGTTGGGATTTGCATTAGCACTGTGTGTGGAGCAAGGCAATTAACATTGTGAGTGATGTGAGGCATCCACTTGCCTCTTCCTTTAGACTACTACCATCTGCACGGTGCTATTGTCGCTCTTTGTTCACAAAAAAAACCAAACCCCAGACTATATGGTATGTTTTAGAGAATGGCTCTTCTACTGTTACAGAATAAGTCTGGCTATTTTTGGAGGGTTTTTGTTTCTAATTGTGTCTGTCTTTCCTCAGTAATTTGTGGAGGGACACTGAATGCCACCTCTGTTGTCCAGACCGTGACGTCACCCTTTTTCCCTAATGAATATCCTCCTTACACCTCCTGTCGGTGGATCCTGGATGCTCCAGCCCTAGAAACCATCAAAATGTCCATCCAGACCTTCGTCCTCCAGCCTGACCAGAGCTGCTCTGCAAACTATCTAGAGTTGAAAGACTGGCCTATGGTGAGTACAGACAGACCTAGACCAACACGTGCTGTGTCGTTAATACTAAGGTGGTGACTGGACCTCCTAAGCAACTATCACTCTTATCATTTTGTAGAACTTCAAGATGAAGTTACTCCAATTGTTTTTCCCTTTTTAAAATTTGAAATTATTAAATGTCACTTGCATTAGATGAACTCTTGTAAAATTGAATATGCAGTGAAAAGGAGGTGCACTAATAAGAAGGTGGCTCTGACAGCACACATTATCAAAACTATTTCTATTGGTATGCTATGCTATTGCTATGTCTATCATGTAGGACTTGTTGGTGCCACCTGAACAGAATCACAGACCAGGCTGCAAAGCACTGAGTAGTCAGGAAGCCAGTCTGAGAAAAGAGGAATTGTGACCACATTTTATCATCATAGTTTTTGTCTACCAAAAGTCAAACGCAGAGAGGCATAGATCGTGTGGAAATTAATAATTGAAATACTATTTATAAAATTGTTTGTACATCCCTAAACCTCAGTGCAAGTACAGATTGGGATACAGTGTAACAACCCAAAATGACTCAATAGTAACACATTCATAAAACTCTCCCTTTTAAGCTTTTGATGTATTTTGGGAAATGTGTGAACTTTTTGTCATGACATTAACCAAAACTAAAAGGTTTCATCAGAGTGTCTTTGATCATGTTCAGTACGAAACCGCCTTACGGTACCAATACGTAGACGTATGGCGTTAGTATCATTCTAATAAGATTCTTGTGTTTTTCAGGGAGACTATGGGCAGTCTCATAAGCTCTGTCCATCAGATGGCCATCTACCAGACTTTTACAGTTATGGCAGAACAATGCATGTGCAGTTCAAATCCGACACCTTTGTGACAGGAAATGGCCTCAGCTTCACTTTTCAAATTGCCAGTAAGGAAGGAGAAATAGACCCAAAATACCCTATTGAAATCATGCCTTTTTATTATTAATAAAATTCAAATGACTTTAAAAAGTGTGCTTGCTTGTCTGCATCATCCATACTTATTGAAGTGGTGAATATTGTAAATTGTATCTGGTTTCTGATAAGTGCTCTAACTATAGTTTCTGTGTTTTTCAGGCTGTAGCCGAACATATGAGCAGGAATATGGCTACCTGAAGAGTCCAGGCTGGCCTGACATATATCCCAACAACATGGATTGCACCATCATCCTAAAGGCACCACAGAACAACTACATCTCTTTCTTTTTTAACAATTTTGATGTGGAAAGCCATAGCAACTGTCAGTTTGACTATTTGGAGGTAAACCAAGCAATGTTAATGCAGAGACACAGACGCTGTGTGTGTGTGTGTGTGTGTGTGTGTGTGTGTGTGTGTGTGTGTGTGTGTGTGTATGCTTGCATGTGCCATTTAGAATAGAATAGAACAGAATAGAATAGAAAAGAATGCCTTTATTGTCACTATCAGATGTACAATGAGATACAGAGCATCTCCTACTCAGTGCAAGAGGAGAAGGAGAAGAAAGTGGGTGTGAGGTGCACAGTTTCTATTCTATTCTATTCTATTCTATTCTATTCTATTCTAACATGCTGTTCATTCCTTCATATATTATAGAAGTGTCAGATTCAGTGTAAATGGCGGTTGGATACCGTATTCTGTGTGTGATATGTTTTATCCTCGTTTCCATGATTTTCACCTCTCAGATCCGTAACGGCAGTACAGCAGACTCACCACTGATTGGCAAGTTCTGTGGAAGCACTCTGCCAAGCCCTGTCTTCCCACAATCCAACCAACTCTACCTACGCTTCAAAAGTGACTTTTCGCATTCTCGTGATGGCTTTGATGCCACATGGACATCCTCCCCTCAAGGTCTGAACTGAATAAAATATCATTTTTAACCAGTTCCTATAAAATATCAAGTCGTTTTTTTTCTTGTTGGCATGACCAACTAAACAGGATTTTTTACTATTACTTTTACTCTTTTATACATTTGACATCCCTCCTTTAAGCTTTTAAGTCAACATGTATTTAGAATTTTAAATCCTGCTCTATTTAGGAACTATAAGATATTTTTAGTAGTAGCAGTTTTTGTAATGAAGGAATGCAGATTGTTCACTCTGTTCATCCTGTCTTTTTTTTAACTAGGTTGTGGTGGCACTCTATTTGGAGACCAAGGCTCATTCGCAAGTCCAAACTACCCTGGAACCTATCCCAATAACACCCATTGTGAATGGAGCATCATGGCACCAAGAGGCCGTGTTGTGACCATTACCTTTAACCAGATCAGTATTGATGATCCTGGAGATTGTCAGAACAACTTCTTGAAGTTGTACGATGGCCCAGATACCTCTTCACAGTTTGTTGGACCTTACTGTGGTGTGGTATGTTAAAGAGCATTATTGTAATCTTGACATAATACGGTTTTTATACATTTTACTGCATTGCATATGTCAGAAAGATTTTACGGACTTAGCGTTCCAGATTAGGTACGAGTGATCAAAAGCTCAGTAGAAAGAGACAAGTCAAACCCGTCCTATTCAAACCTCTGACATCTAGTGTCCGGTGTTGTCTTTGTTATGGACCTGTGTGGTATAATAATGCTATTATTTAAAGAGCATTATAAGGGCTTCACAAAATAGGTTAGGTGAGTCTGGTCAGGGTATTAACAATGTAGAAATAAACTATTAAGCATATATTTTTCAATGGTAATGTAGTTTTACTACATCTGTAACAGAAAAAGCTATAAATTGATTACTTGGGGTAAAGAAGTCCTCATAACTGAACACTCCACTTACTGGGTCCATCATGTGGTTGTATCATTCTGTCATGAAATGCAGAGAGATATGACCCAGACTGAGACTTGTAGTTGACACAAGACAAGTCTTTATTATGGCTAATATCGTCCAGATCACAAACTTATCAAAATTCCAAAAAACAGCAAGCACCAGGATAACAGTGTCAAACAAATAAGATACATATTTTCAAAACACTGTGTCTCTGCGACTTTCAAACCCCAAAACATGTTGCACCAAAGTAACACGTTTTGAAAGTCCATCTTTCACCAACTGAAAAAAAATGCTGTGATTGCAGCCGTTCCCTCTTTAACTCTGACAGTTTGAATATTAACAATCACAAAACTGAGCTAATGTCTCATATTTAGGTGGTTTTGCTAGTTACAGTCATTGTGCAGGTGTACTGTTTATAAAATTACAATAACAAAAAGTTCAGATTGAGTGTGCAGTATAAGGTAACTAGTGTACTTATTTACCTATTCACTTTGCAATAGATTATGGTGTCATGCAAAAATAATATATAATTAGAATTTTTTCTTCAGTATTTAGAGTTGTATTGTGTTCATTTCCATATAGATATAATGTTTTCTTTGAATTCTTTGTCAGAATAAAGCACAGACATTGTACTTTGGTAACTATGATTGGTAATGTGTTTTTTTTTCCTGTTTCTTAGCTATTTAGAGTGAGTCACTGTTGATAGTTTCAGTATAAAAATGTAAGTTTCTCCTATTTCTGTGTTGTTTGTTCAGGAAACCAACATTGCTCCATTCACAGCCACTGCCCACCAAGTCTATGTTGTTTTCCAAGGCCAGTACTCCACCCTACCTTCAGGATTCAGACTCACCTGGACCAGCTGAGAGGATGCTCTCTTTCTTCATCTCTGTCTCTCTCCCTCACACACACACCATTACTAAAGCTATGTCATAATGCCGTGTTATAATAAATATATAATTCAAGAAATGCAACAGTGTGCTCAGTCATTTTTATATCAGGTGCTGCTTGTAAAGCAGAATGCTGCTGCATCAACCTCACTCACCTGCTGATGAGTTAGATGTCACAAACCACACTTATTTTTTGACATGGTGACAAATAAAGGTGTCAATCAAATCAACATGCTTTAAACATTAATAATGACAGCTTTGCGTATTATATTTGTTTTATTGGTTCTCATATTTTAGCAGTGATAAAGATGTTTGTCTAGATGTTTATTGGAAAACTTAAGACAGGCCTGTGCATGTGCCCCTTTGAGAAGAGGGATCTTGCAAGCACGTCAACATTTCAGTCCATAATGGCACAGTTTTGGGCTGATCTCATGATCATCATTACCCTGTGAGGCAAGGTCTTGCACAGATCTCCAGACAAATTGTCATGGTTTGCTGTGTGGCCGGCAGGATGTAGGACCCAAAAGCAAGACTCATGGAAGGCAGCTTTATTTTGACTGTAAATGGTTCTTCCTACAGAAAACAAAACCTGAAAGCGAGGAGCTAGTAATTCGAACTAAACTACTAAATACTGAGGGCTAAAATACACAGCATAACAAGAGGATGGGGAAACACAGCTGGGACTAAAACTCAAAACACTGAACACAGGACAGGGACTATCAAAGTAAAACAGGAAACACATGGCAGGCACAGAGGAACGGAGCACAGGGACAGGAGTGACATGAGACATAACTGACTGGGGAACAAGAAAATAAACATGAAGGCAGAACTAAACCTACACTAAACATGAGGGGCACAGGAACACGACCCAAGAACTAGAATTCAAGGAATACTAGAAAACTTAGGGAGCTAAAAGTAACAGTGATGAACCATGATGAAATCAACACTTGGTCACCAACGCAGGGCCGTGACACAAATGGTCATTCTACATTTCTTTTATTTCTGAATAATCGTACTAACAGTGGTCATTTTCTCACCAAGCTTCTTGTTGAATGTCTGGTAGCTTTTACAGCTTTGTGCAGGTCCCCAGTCTTGTCGCTCATGACCAGAAGAGGTTGGAATGGAACAAATTGTTTCTATGATGCTTTCTACACATAACGAGTTGAGATCAGGAGTGTCTGCAACTGATTGATTGACTGACTGATTATAATGTAAGTGCCTGATGGGCACACAACCAATCTGTTGGAGCCAGAATTCTGGCTGGACTGCAGGGGATCGAATAGTTATACTTAATGACACGCAAATTGATTTATAACTTTTATGTAATGTGTGTCGTCTCTCTCCATTAAAATGAAACTACCACAAAACTAGAGGCTTTTGTTTTGTTTTTGTAAGTGACCAAACTTAAAAATTCAGCATGGGATCAAATAATTAGCAAACTGTATGTTTAGCAAGATGAAGTAGTTTGTTGCTAGTTTTAGTAAAGGAACAATGGTACTATTACTAGGCCCTTTTTTTCTTAGGTCAGGAAGGAGCACAGAAGGGTAAAGTTGTTCATGCAACGAGCATACAAGATGCAGCACAAAAACCGTGAAACTGTCAGTTTGCTTTAAAGTGGTCAATTTTGTTTTGTTAGGCAGTGGAAGAACTGGATTTGTTTTTTCTTTTTTAGTTACAAGGTTAAAATATGTCAAGAAGGCAGGTTAACATTAATCCTATAATACATAATTTTAACGGCATCCACTTCACTGTTATATAAAAACTAATGTAAATCAATGCATAGCTTTACTACTAGCTCTGTCTTTTTATTCACAAATTTTAATTGCCTTCTAGCACTTTCCAAAGTCTACACGAATCACGTTATAATCTGCCCCATGCTGAGCCACGACTGATGCAACACTCACTACCTAAGGGCAGTGTCATGACTCAGACGAGAGCAGACATCCAGACATCTGAGCTATCACAGACTCATCATTTTAGAGTTAATCATATGTTACACAGCTCTGTTAAAGCTCATTCAAAGATTGATAAACAGGAAAACACCTCAAAAATCATACTACTGTGAAAAACCTTTTTACATATATTTACATCATATACTAAAGATAAAGTGAAATGTTTCACTTTGAAATTGTTTTTAATGAATTAATTTACATTTTAATGATAATGGGTTATAGTTCGTGAAAATCAGAACTGCTGCATCTCAAGTTATTTCCCAAACTTCATAGACTTGTGGTTATGGTTGGGCCTCTTGTCGGCAGTCCCATTTCAGTGGTCCTAACACATTCATCAGCAGAGTCAAAGGCCAGCAAAATTTTATACAAATAAACCATAAAAAAAACTAAGCTTGACAGGTTGTGAACTGTTGTGAAAGATAAATATCTACTATTATTATATATTACCTAAGTATTATCGGCAGGCACCAAAAAAGTAATAACCAGATGATGGTTGTGTGTGAAACAGAAATTGTAGAGGAAATATAAATAGTAAAAACACAAATGGTATAAATGGGAAATATATGTGTGTTTTGCTCACCTGTAACATTCTCAGAATTACAGAAGTGAAAAGCAATTAAACTGGTGAAACAAAAGCCTGAATGATATAGTTGTACCCCCTGATAGATGGTACAGTCTGCCTGTCTAGCAATGAAGACAATGCTTTAGAGCTTCTGCAGCGAAGGGGGGCAGTTAAAGGAACAGGCTGCTGTTTTAATGCAATTTAACCTTTTCCTCCTTTCAGTTTAAACTAGGAAACGTAAAACTCATTCTTCTCCTCTGCTCTTTACACTGTAATAATTCTTCTCATGTTTTACTTTTAATCCAGAGCTCTTGGACCTACAGATTCAGTGGCAGTCACTGATAGGTGTAAATGACCTGAGGGCTGAAGCAGCTTTTTGTCTTATCTTGGTAACTTCAGGGTTAACCTGGGGTTCACGTCTTATTAGGGTATAATTTATGCTGCAAACCTTATCTGCTTCAGAGCGGGTTAGACTAAA